>NW_006795398.1:584863-588428 GCF_000442215.2 Lipotes vexillifer
GCACAGGCTCCGGACGCGCAGGCTCAGCGGCCATGGCTCACAGGCCCAGCCGCTCCGCGGCACATGGGATGCTCCCAGACCGGGGCACGAACCCGTGTCCCCTGCATCAGCAGGCGGACTCTCAACCACTGTGCCACCAGGGAAGCCCAAACTTGATTCTTATATATAACATTTTGAAAATCTTTGAATATCGATAGGATATTTTATGGCATTATTCTTTCATGGATATATAAGATTCCAAAGTATAGATGAATTCTTTAAATTCAGCATTCTGGACATTTGTACTGTTCACACTTTTCATTAAATAATGGATGACTTTAAAACTCAGATGAAGCTGTTTGTCACTGATATTTTTCAGCATTAAGAAGCCACACTTGTGGGATTCGCTGGTGGCGCAGTGGTTGAGAGTCCGCCTGCCGATGCAGGGAACACAGGTTCGTGCCCCGGTCCGGGAAGATCCCATGTGCCGTGGAGCGGCTGGGCCCGTGAGCCATGGCCGCTGAGCCTGTGCGTCCGGAGCCTGTGCTCCGCAGCGGGAGAGGCCACAACAGTGAGAGGCCCCTGTACCGCAAGAAAAAAAAAAAAAAGAAAGAAAAAGAAAAAAAAGAAGCCACACTTGAATTCACACTAGGTGCCACTGGCCCGTGATGCTCAAGAACTCCCAAACCAGCTTTCCTATGCTGTCATATGTGGTTTTCACCGCTGAACGACTAGTGAAGATTTTGACCTAATGCAGAGTTCTACTGCTTACGTGCCGTTTCCTCTAAGATGATGGGGTGGCCAGCAGGAGCTTGGAACAGGGGCTGCTCAGGGCTCATCCAGTGAATTCCAAGCTGGGCCCCTAGTCATTGGTGATGGTTCCAGGACCCAGGGGAAACAGGATATTGCAATATTTATTGATATAAGGAGAAATTTTAAAAGACTGCCATGCTCTCTGGGAATAGAAGTTCTCTTATCCTGGGAGTCTTGGTTTGACTCATGGTTTGGGGAAGTCAGACTGTGGCCCATTCTTCGGATGGGACAGCACATGACGTAAAGTGCACTTGAAGGAAACAAAGCAGGTCTCTGGTAAAGTAGGGTCTGGAGGTGGGAGAGACTGGGGTCAGAGGTGAAGAGGGTTGGCGGAGGCAGATTCTAAGATGGTCCCTGGGGCTCCTGGGCCCGGCTCTACACACCTGGTACAATCCCACCCCCTGGAGTGTGGCGCGGCCTGTGCCTATGACAGGAAGGTACTCCCACAATCAGGTTACTCATCAGTGGACCCTGTGTTAATGAAAAGGGAGGCCGCACAGGGCGGGCCTAACCTGATCAGGAGAGCTCTTACAAGAGAGGCCAGGCCTCTCAGAAAGACGGTCTCCTGCTGCCTTTGAAGAAGCAGGTGCCCTGTGGGCTCGGAAGAGGGCCCGAGTCTCCAAGGACCCCGCAGGCAGGCCTGGCCGATGCTGGTTTGAGGAACAGAGACTTCACTAGCCTTTATGTTCTCACCAGTGCCTCGTCCGGGTTGGTTTGCATACAGTGAGTATCCACGGAGGGGCCGCTCCAGCAGTGCCTGTGAGGATCCAGGAAATCATTTCGCATCCCCACCCCATCCTAACAACCCCAAAGCCTCCGAACGAACTCCGAGGACCTCAGGCTTCCAGGCCAGGTGTGACCGTGAATCAGGCCCCAACCCTGGGCAAAGCCTCTGAGGCGCTGGACCAGGAGATCACACAGCTTATTCTATTTCTGAGGCGAATATGTGGCCTGCACGACTAGTGGGCACATTTCTACTCTACTGGACAGTGCCCCCCGTTTCATACCCACCCTGCCCACAGTTGCCCCGTGAACCCTAAGGTCTGTGAGAGCAAGGAATGCCTGCCGCCAGGGCTGGGAGTCACCACACAGCAGGCCTTGTACCCTCACCCTCTCTCCTCAACAGTCCTCTTGTTACTTGCTCTGCCTCTACTTTCCTTGAGCCAGTTTCCTAACAGGGCTTTCCATAGCTAATCCTCTGGCCTGGGGCCAGTTGTTTTTTTTCCTAAATGAGCGTAGATGAGCAGATTCCTTGCGCTTCCCTGGCCTTCCTTCTCACAGATATTCCCATCCAAGTCCTCCTTTAGCCAAGCTGGAGGTGCAGCCCCTTAGCACCAGGCTGTCCGAGGCGGCCAGAGCCCCAGGCCGGGCCCTTGCTTGAAGGTGGGCAGCTGGGACACGGGGGGAGGCCTTACCACGTGTTCAAAGATCTCTGTGCCTCGGTAAACCTTTTGGACCTTGATCAAGTCAGAGAGACAAAGAGAGGCAACGAGAAAGGGAGCAAACGCAGCCCAAGCGCTGAGACACGTGGTTCCTCGCACGTCTCTCCAGGAAAAGGCGGGTGCTCCCGGGAGCCGTGCACTTTCTAGGATAAAGATGTCTTAGCAAGGGCAGGAGGAGAGGCAAGAAGTTTGTTTCTGCTGCCTGCCCTGCTCCTGCTGCTCTCAGCTTGGCCAGGGCTGGGCAAGGGCCCAGGGGACCACACCACTGCTTGGAAATAGCTTGCAGCAACTCCCCTGGGTGCTGGAGGTTATTTGTAGAGGAGAAGCCAGCGGAGAGAAGGAAAAGACAAGCTCAGACCTCGCTGCCCGTCGGGGGCCCCGAATCCCTCTCCGATAGAGTGGCTCTGGTCTCTGCTTTCAGATTTGTTCAACCCACAGTCCTTGCGATGGGAGAGCTTTGGAAGAAAGCAGACTTGGAGCTGTGATGACAGCCCAGCAGGCAGACACTTGGGGACTGGCCTCTGCCCAAATGCCCCTCCCCCACAAGACTCTCCTGCCAATGACAGCTAACTGGAGGGAGCCCCAGAGTGCCCCTGAACAAGCCTGGGGTCCACGGGCCGCCGCATCTGACTGAAGGTTGGGTAAGGGGTAGAAAAGTTCCACAGTGAAGCACCGTGGTTGTGTCCTGTGGTAGGACCAGCAGCAAGTCACTCGGTCTTTCTGGCCAGCTTTCGTCTTTGTGAGTCAAACTGGCCTTGCCCATGTGCTCTGGCTGTCATCAAAGGAAGGCTGTTGCTGAGATCAAATATGTGAACATTCTTTGAACATGAGGCTGAAGTGCAATTACTCACAGGGCCTGTCTCCGCAGCCAGACCATGCTGTAGAACTGGATTAGTCATTTTGCTGCCTGAATACAGCCACCTGTAAACTGGAACTTCCTAATGACAGCCCGTCACTTCCACCAGGACGCACCAGCTTAAATGCCTTCAGACCTCGTACTCCAGGGCCTCCCGGAGGCTGAGGCAGGGCCACTGATATCTCCCTTGTTTGTTTAGTGCGAGCTGTAGAATACCCGGTGCCGATGCACTTGAATGACCCCCCTTTTCCATCTTGGCAAGTAACTATGCAGACTGGGCTGAAAGCAGCACAAATCCCTTACTTCGGATTCTCATCTTGGACTCCGTGCTGGCAGCCCTCGTCCCTCTGGGCTCCTTCTGGATGGTAGTCCTAGAGCTCTTCTTTCCTGCCTTTGACAAGCTAAACACACAACCCTTCTCAGCTAAGGGACTGGCTGTCTCAGGGCACACACCTTACCCCCCCCCCCCCCCCCC
>NW_006795398.1:588839-606320 GCF_000442215.2 Lipotes vexillifer
TGTTCCTAGAAGAGACCAGGAAGGGCCGGGGAAGCAAGCAGTAAACGCTCCGCCCAAGCCCCTCTCCTCAAGGATGAATCGTCTTTCCCTGTGGAGCTGGAATTCTCTGCCTTTATTCTCCCCCTCAGCCAGCCCCGCCCCCCCCAGAGTGCCCCTTGGTGCTTCCCTCCGCTGGCTGTCAGAGCTCTGCGAGGGGCTGCGAGCCCCTCCTACGCGCTCTTCTCTTTCCTTTGGGCGCTCTCTGTGCTAAAAACAAGCTTGCTGAGAATCCTATTTTTCTGGGTGAAAGGTGAAAAATGCAGCACTTCCTCCAAGTGGAAAGCACTGGGCCCGCCAGCCCCGGGCACGTTTCCGAGATCCCTCCGCCCACTCGGGGGAGGAGGCGGCTCTTTGCGAGGGGGAGAGGAGAGGTGGGCGGTGGAGGGAGGGAGGGAGGCGAGGAGACCGGAAGGGAAGCCCCGGTTTCTCTGAAGCCCGGGCCGTGGGCATGCGGAAAGCAGAGGGCCTGTTTGTGTTGGAGGGGCCTGGGGGCTGGACAGGCAAAGCAGAGTGCGGGAGACCGGCGGCCGCTCAGAGGGGCCTGAGTCGCAGGGTCACCAAGCTGCCGCCCCTCGGGCCGTGGGGCAGCACGGGGACAAAGACGACCCCGCAGACCTCTCTGAGAAAGAGCCCCCAGGCGAGCTTAGAGGAAGCGCATGTCGGTGCGCAAGTCAGTTTTCGTAGGAAAAGCAAGAACATTCCCCCCCCCTTTTTTTTTTATTTAACATCTTTATTGGAGTACAATTGCTTTACAATGGTGTGTTAGTTTCTGCTTTATATCAAAGTGAATCAGCTATACATATACGTATATCCCCATATCGCCTCCCTCTTGCGTCTCCCTCCCACCCTCCCTATCCTACCCCTGTAGGTGGTCACAAAGCACCGAGCTGATCTCCCTGTGCCATGCGGCTGCTTCCCACTAGCTATTTTACGTTTCTTAGTGTATATATGTCCATGCCACTCTCTCACTTTGTCACAGCTTACCCTTCCCCTTCTTGACAGCACCCCAGCCGTCCTTGCTTAGAACACATGGGAAGTTCTGGAGAATATTCTCAGATGCTGATTGTGGGACAAAAGCTTTTCAGTAACCCAGGCTTCATAATATCCTTCCTGGGCGGGACAGGGATGGCGTTAACCTTCGAGCTCCCTGGCTTCTCCTCAAAGCTCTTCCTTCAGCCAAGCACGCAGCCAGCCTTCCCCGACATGCCCCTGCACAGAGCCGCTGCCCAAAGCCGTGGCGCAGATCCCATCCCCTGCCAGGCCCTCCTCCTCAGGATGACAAAACGGCTGCCAGGTACCAGGCAGCAGGTGGACGAAGGGGGCACAGCAGGTGGGGCTGGAAGAGGCAGGTGCTGCTCCCCCCGCTGGGCCCGTGACCACCACCTCCCAGGCCTCCGCCCAGCCCCAGGGACCCCACGGATGAACTCCTGCCAGGGGTCACCTCATCCCTGTTGAACCATTTCCCCAACAGCACAGGACTTGCGGTGGAGGATTGGTTGCACTAATGGCCCTAATTTTCCACCCTCCCTGAATCCATGCCCTGTGCCGGGCGACTTTGTAGTTGCTCTCACAATGGAGACAGATTCTATTTCTTCATCTCTTGAGTGTACGGACTTTGACTAGCACAATGTGGCAAAGGTGACAGGAGGCAGTTCCAATTCCAGGCTGTAAAACGCCTTAGACCTCAGTTCCGGTGCTCTCACCCTCCTCCATCACCGTGTGAAGGGCATGTCAGCCTAGCTCACGGGTCCAGCGGGAGGGTGGAGCAGACCCAAGTCACCTCCCCATCCCAGCCAAGGTGACGATAAGCGAGCCACCCTACACGTGTGAACAAGCCCCACTGAGACCGGAAGAATCGCCTAGTCAAGCCCAGCCAGGATCAGCAGAAACGCCAAGCTGACCACTCAAGGCATGGAAGCAATCAGCACACCTTGCGGTATGCCACTGAGGTTCTGTGGTTGTTTGTCATGCAGCATTATTGTGGCGATAGCAGATACACTTACAGAGGAAACCGGGGGACCCACAAAACCAGGCTGAGTTCTCCTCGGCTGTCCTGCCCATCTGAACCCGGGTCTAATCCCTCAGCTTCAGGACAAAGTTTATATTCCCCCAACCACCTCTGCTATAAACTCATCCCATGTTTCCCAAATTTTGGCCACTGAGAGGGTGAAAGAGCTTGGGATATACTGTCTCTTACCCTGTTCTCCCACGCTGAGCCCTCCCAGGTGATCAGCTCCTCTTGGGTCCCCCTATTCTGCTGCCTTCTCACCGGCAGCCTCTCTATGGCTCTGATTTCATCACGTGTCACCCCTCTTTTTCTAGCCCACCTAGGGAAAGGCAATTCATCCTGTCCATCACTCCCGGGCCCCCAGCCCCGGGTTACCGTGCTTTTTCTCAGGATGACACTTGCAGGGAACAACAGCCCATCCGCAGCACAACTCTTCTGGCTTCAGCTCAACTGGACATTTTGCCAAAATCACTGCGACTTTTTTTTTTTGACTGGAGGCAATCGATTCAAAATGTGAATCAACTGGAGTTGTGAAAGCAACTCCATTATATCTTGGGAAGCACTGACCCCAGATGTCTCCAAGGAAACGGTGTTGAGGTGAGGGTGACAGGGAGGTCACCTGTGGGTGACACCCACTCTCTACCACGTGGCTTTCTCCACTCCGCACTCACAGGTGATGTACGTAGGAGAGAGGAGGAATTGCTGTTGTTGTGAGCATTATTGCTCTGAGAGGAAGGATCCTGGTCATCGAAGGTTCCCAAAGACAGGAGGCAGAAGGGTGACGCTCAAGGTGAACGTCTCTAGTTTATTTATTCATTATTTTAGAACCCTTAATGTGCCTAAAACTGTGCTTGGCACAAAGCTCGAAGCCTTCGCTGACCGCCTGCTGCACAAGCAAGAGCAGAGTCATGATGGGACTAATCATAGGCGCTTGTGTGAGGTGGATCACATTTCCCGCCTCTTTGGTGGTAGCATTCATCTCACCTGCCCTTAGCAAGTCCTGCCACGGGGATCTGACAGTGAGCCGGCTGTCTCCGAGGTCACTGCGTGGCACTGTGATGGCTCAGAAGGAAGCAGCCCCGCTTCTCTGGTTCTTGCCCAGATGCTCAGACCAGGCTGAGGGCGCCCCCAGCCCAGCCTGAGAAACACTGACTGTATTCGTGTCCATTTCTAGACACCGCCTCGGGAGGGATCCATAACCCCTCCACAGGTGAACGAACGACTAAATGAATGTGCTGTAGCCTTGTTCATCTTCTTTATTCAAGTTCACTACAGACACCCCCCCCCCCCCCTTAAAAGCAGAATGACAGTGACCCACCTCAGTAATACATGTGCCTTCCCATCTGCTTATTCTGGAAGCTTCACAGTCACCTCCTTGAGTCATCATTTACCGAGAGAGAACAGTCAGCTCCCTGAAGTGCCCACCCCAAGTTACCTACCCCGCTCTGCTGGTGCCACAAAGGTCCCATACAAGTCTCCTTTGGGAGAAAATTCTTAGGAAGTGTGCAAAGAATTCAGGGTTGTCCACCCAAACTTGCAAAAGTATACTGTGTGGACAATCTGTAGCTATAAAAATATACACACACAAAAGGACAGCTACAAAGTCATGGTGCCTATTTTCTTAGATTTGCATTATAAAAAGTAAGGATTTCTCATTAAAGGTAAACTTGCAGGGGGCAGCTTTGTAATTATGATTCTCTCTCTAGTCTCCCTTAATCCTTATTTTCATAGAGCACATTGAACCAGCCAGTGAGGAGGGGAAGGGGTTAATCCTAGTAATTCACGGGCCAAAGTAGAGAAATTTGAGGTTCAAGGTCTTACAGTCATTCTGCTGTCAGTAAGAGTGTCAAGAGTCAGGGGAGGAGAGAAGTATTTTATTACTGCCCTTTGGGTCTCTCTCTTTTTTTTTTCCTTTCTTTCTTTCTTTTTTTTTTTTTTCTTACAAACTATGAATCACAACACAGTCACTGAGCTACAGCAGACAGGCTCAGAAATTCGCCGTGACGTGTGATCTCTGGCGGCCACTACACATTCAATGGACGAAGTCCGATGCTTCCTACACAGAGCATTCCGTTGGGTTTGGCCCACAGAATGGCAGCAGGAAAGGCCACCCAGGGACTCTTGTCTCGGTTCTAGTTTCCCATCAGGGTGTACTTGCTCCTTGATGAAAGGAAACATACCTGGTCCCCGTGCCTCTGTGTGTGGCGTCAGGCAAGGTCTTGGGGCCCCCGGGATTCTCAGGATAGAAGGTTCTGTCCCTTGGGCAGAGCCAACTGGTGTTACTGGGCTCCACAAGTGTTGATGTTTTTCCCGTCCACGGCGTCTTCCACGAGGGAAATGTGGTAATCGGTGGACAGGGTGAAATGAGAAATGCAGCCCACGAGGCCTTGCATGTACTGCCTGTTAGTGTGCAGAGCAATTTCCTTCATTCCACCTGCCAGGAAGCCAAAGGAAGATGACGTGAGTCAAAGAGAAGGATGTCGCTTCAGTATGCCCGAGTGTCTACTGACCAAGGCGTCCCTCAGCTGACAGGATAGGTGAGGCTGCGGTACCTAGAACTCGGGACATCGCAGCTGTCTAATTTACAATTATCCTTGAAGGAACAAGCTGACTTGGATCAATTTGATGCACAATCAGAGCCTAGAAGTATCCACCTCATAAGTGATTTCTGACCTAGTTGACCACTTAAAACCATATAGTACCTGGTCAATTTTGAAATGTTGTATAATGTCAACAAAATGTAGAATGTGTGGTAAGAGGTGATGTTATCTTAAACCAAGAGAAATACACTGATGTTGAATGCTTTCAATTAAGTTCACTTTTAAAAGGAAATATCATACAGAGAGAGGTATCTTTTCATGTTGATGTGTCAGCGTTAGTGGGCTCTAAGCTATGTACAAAAATACCACTCATTCTAACTCTGAGGGGGCCGGAAAGACAGATCCTCCTTCCTCAGGGAGAACTCAAGGAGCTATATTTAGCAGGCTCCTGTTCTATAAACAAGAAAAGCAGGGTTTTCCTGGTGGATCGGTCCACAGCACAAAATCATCTAAGTGCTTCCTGACCCCTCAGCCATGAATCACAAGTTCAGAAAATGGAAGAATGGAACATCTGGAGAGCTTCCTGATTTCCAAGTATTTGACCGACCCAGTGAGGGACACAGCTTTGGGAAGCCCCAGCGTGACCAACGGAAGGCTAAGAAGAAAACGCACTGGCCTAATTTAGGTTTCGTCAAAGGTCAAGGTCACTTACCCACATACAGAGCTCCATTGATGTTGAGCTGCCTCATCATGCCAGGTGACTTGCCTGTTCTGGCCCCATAGTCATCCACAGTTATCTTTCCTGATTGGCCATCCCTGTAAAAACCGCCACCATTTTTCGAGCTTCATTCAGTAATTCAATCATGCATTCATTTGAATACAAATGTATTATTGAAGTCCTTACTGAGCGCCAGGCACTATACTAAATGATGGAGCTGCCAAAATGAAAGAAACAAAAAAACACCGAAATTCCTAAGACAAACAAAAAATCAAATTGCCGGTGATCACACAGTGTCACCACTCTATGGCAGAAGAATGGCCGCCGGGAGCTGTGGAATTCTACGGGAAGAGAACAGAAGCCCAGGGAAAGCTTCTGAAAAAAGACTCTGAGGTGCATTTGGAAGGCTGGGTGGGTCAGGTGAAGGAGAAGGCTAATGCAGACAGGAAGTGGCAACGGCAATGAGAGAAAAGACATGGGGGTTGGTACAGACCGAGCATAGAGAATTCTAGAGGTGGGCATAGAGTAGTAAAAGACGAAGCCAGAAGCAGATGGTGAAGGGCATAAGGAGCTTAGTTAGAATTTATCCCGAAGGTGAGAGGGAACCAGAGGAGAATTTTAACAGGAGGAGTGGTGGTGACATGGTGACACATGGCGAGTGTGGATGTGATTCTGAGCACAATGGGAAGCCAATGCAGTAGTCTTTGTTTGTAGAATATTACTCTCAGGGAGGACGAAGAATGTCTTTGAGGTTTCTAAAGGACCCGGAGAGTCACCCAGAAGTGACTCTGAGGACAGTGGAATGGAGGTGTTCATCTGTGGCAAGGGCTTTGCAGTTTTTTAAGGTGGTTTCCAAAAACCAGCCACACTTCCCCTTCTCCCTCTTTTCTTCCTCTTTTTTTTAACGAGTTCTTTATTGGTCTTTTAATGTTCCTTTTTTATAGCAATCACTTCTTGTTTCTTGGGTTAACAGCCTCTCCTGTCTCACTGATGATATTCATGTTTTCATCATTTTTTTCATTCATAGTCTCTGTTTCCTCCAAGTTGCTTTCTTATATCTATTTGTTCTGATATCCATCTTTCATACTGGAAACTTTTTTCAAATACCTAGTGATCCCCAACTGCCACACAGATAAGTGTTGAGCACCAAGAAGCAGACTGGAAGCCCTGTGTGCTGGATGGCTTTTGTTGACTGTGCTGTGATCTGGCCCAGTCATTTCCTTGGGGGAATACCTGGATTTCCTATTCTTCTTACTGTGGGGTATAGACTTGGCTCCCAGCATTGTGGAATCTCCTCAAAGTCCACCTGCCCTGAAATCTTATCTCACTAGAGATATCTAGATCTCCCTGGAAGGTGAGGGCTTCTTCCAGTTTAGCCATCGAAGTTCTTTCTCTAGAAGATCTCTGCTGAGTGAAGATTTGGGAGTTCAGCCTCTCTGGCCCGCTAGTGTTAGTAAAGGGCACAGGTGGGAGTTGGTACCGAGATGCCCTAATGACCCGGATCAAGGATACTTGGATGCCAGGCCAGGATGGGGAACAGGAAATGGGACTAAAGGGAATTGGAGAGTACATCCCGCCAGCTCTGTCTCACACTGTGGCAGGTACTCACCGAACAGCCTTGACTCGGTGCCACCGACCGTCATTGAATGAACCGTTCACCATGATGGATGCTACACCACTGCCCAGGTTATAGCTAAAGGCGCAGGAGAAGAAGACAGAGAACAGAATAAAACACTGATGTACAGACCGATGGTCGCTCACAAATGATTCTCACTGCGGAAGTTCTTTGGAGCTCAGGATGTAGTTTCTTTAACACAAAACAAAACAATGTTATAAAGACACTAGGTCCCCAGATTAGGCCATGAGTGACCAAAACTGGTTTTTTATTCTTAACTGTGGTAAAGTTTACAGTCTTAACCATTTTTAAGTGTACAGTTCAGTGTTAAGTATATTCACATTGCTATGCAACCAATTCCGGAACTTTCTCATCTTGTAAAACTGAAACCCTCTACCCATTAAACAATTTCCCATTTCGCCCTCCCCCAGCCCTTGGCAATAACCATTCTTTCTGTTTCTATGAATCTGACTGCCCTAGGTACCTTGTATAAGTAGGGTCATACAGTGTTTGTCCCTTTGTAACTGGCTTTTTTTCACTTAGCATAATGTCCTCAAGGTTGATTTATTTTGGGCTCTATGTACAGTATTAGAGTATAAGGAACAAAAGGGCTTTATCGTTTGTAATGTGTTGTTATCAATACTAGGCTGCATAGTATACCCCCAAAATTAATGTCCACCCAGAATCTCAAAATGTGACCTTATTTGGAAACAAGGTCTTTGCATATGTAATTAGTTAAGAGGGGTTATACGGGGGTTATATGGGGTTAGGGAGGCCCTAAATCCAATATGACCGGTGTCCTTATAAAAAGTGGAAATTTTGACACAGAGACAAAGACATACAGAGAAGAACGCCACATGAAGATGGGACTGGAACGTTGCATCTCTAAGCCAAGGAACACCAAGGATTGCCAGCAACCATCAGAACCCAGGGGAGAGTCATAGAACAGACTCCCTCAGAGCTCCCAGGAGGAAGACACCCTGCCAACGGCTCCAGGTTGAAATTCTAGCCTCCAGAACTGTGCGAGAATACATTTCTAGTGCTCTAAGTCACCCAATTTGTGGTGATTTATTATGGCAGTCCTCAGAAACTAATACATGTGTTTTTACTTTTCAAAAGACAAAACAGAGCAAAACATTGCAGAGCAAGCTGAGCCCCAAAGAATTTACAGGAAGTTGCCTAAAATCTCAAAGCTAACGTATAGGACTTGAACTTGGTGTCTTACCTGCCTCCCACCCTGCCACATTTTACTCGGTAGCTTTCTATTTCCTATTTCAGTTGCCAGACACTGTGATATGCTAAGGGGATCAGAAGACATGCATATGTTGTTTACCAGAGAGAAATAACCCGCTTAGTCCAATGTTCATTCAATTTTTCTAATTTAATTCAATACAACAAATATTTGGTGAGTGAGGATTCTAGGCCGGGCACTGGGCCAGCTGCCTAGACCTCCCCTTGATACAATAATAAAGCCTATGTAATCATGCTTTTGAAGGAAAATGTATTCCACCTGGACAACCCTCTCCTCATCTTGTAAGAGGACATGTCTCTCCTTTAGCTCGTTGGCCGAGAAATAGGAATATTGAGAGGAAACCCGCATTAGTCACTGAGCTCTTGCATGCACTCAGTATAAGAAAGGAGCAAAAACAGAAAGCTTTGGCTTTCCCCAGGGAAGCACTATGGGTCCTTTCTTTACTACTGGAGCCTCAAAGAAGTCACACAGCCCATCGACATTTAACCAAGAATAGAACTCGGGTGACTTGACAAACTCTGAGACAAAGCTGTCGCTCTGACCCAGAAAAATCCACTGTTTTCTAATGAATTTTCCCACATCAAGTGTCTCCTTGTACGGAGCAGCCTGGAGGTGGAATTTTCAGATTTCATTATTTAGTGGCCAAATGCTTGTTGAAGAAATGAATGAGTATAAGGAAGGGCTGAGAGCTGGTTGGCAGAAACATAGCTGAATTACTATGTGGGCTTTTATGAGAGGCAGAACGGGGTGATAGAAGGAGCCTAGACACTTGGATTAGATGAATCTGCCTCAATTCCCAGCCTCGCCAATTACTAGTTCTGTGATCTTGGGCAATTTCTGAGCCTAAATCTCTGAGCCTAAATTTTCTAATCTGTGAAATGGGGTAATGATACCTTCCCTGAAGGGTCTTAGGGAAGATTCAGTAAGATAACATATGTAAAGAGCACAGCACAGAGTAGGAGCCAAACAAATAATCCCACCGCCCCAAATATATGCAGTACTTAATGCAGCTTGGATACAGCGTCAAACAATACAACCTGGGGGAGCTATAGCAATAGGAGAAAGTTGCCGCCAAGAGATAAACTTATCAAGCCTCTCCTGGAAGAGTAGTCATGTGTGAGAGTAAACCAACAGGCTGTAAATATGTAACCAGAACGTCCAGAAACACCCAGGTCTCAGAATCAAGGTGACTTGCGTATAGCTGCAGTGGCACTAGACTGGAATGTGATTGTAATCAAGTGAATGGAAACCCTTTCAGTTGTGTTCGGACAAAGGACGGGCCCTCTTCTTCTGTTCTCCAGCCTGATAACACAGGCGTGCAATGAGCCAGACTGCATTCAAGGGAGCAAACGCTGAACCCAGCAGACAGGAATCCAGCCATCACTGCAGGTGGTGGTGTGGCCCAGTTGGCACATCTCTGGCCTGACTCTCCAACCCCCCCTGACTCTCTCTGATTTCAGACCCTCCGAATAACCTCCTGCTCCCCCAGACACCTGATTCATCACCCTGGAACTTCTCTTTCTTTTAAATAATAAATGACCAAGATTAGTGGTTGCCTTCGTTGGGAGAGGGCATGAGGGAGCCTTCCTGGGTGTGGGTGGGGGAATGTTCTATACTTTGTTCTGGGTGGTGGTTACACAGGTGTTTACATGTTTAAAAATGTATTGAGCTGTACACCTAGTATTTGGCACTTTATGTAAATTATACCTCAATTTTTAAAAATTGAGGTATAGTTGAACTACAACGTTGCGTTAGTTTCTGGTGTACAGTGAAGTGTACACCAGTCTATGTATATGCTTTTTCAGATTCTTTTCCATTATAGGTTATTACAGGATATTGAATATAGTTCCCTGTGCTATCCAGTAGGACCTTGTTGTTCATTTTATATATAGAACTGTGCATCTGTTAATCCCAAACTCCTAATTTATCCCTCCCAACCCCCTTATTTCGGTAACCATAAATTTATTTTCTATGTCTGTGAGTGTGCTTCTGTTTTGTAGGTAAGTTCATTTGCATCACGTTTTTCTTAGATTCCACATGTGAGTGATATCATATAATATTTGTCTTACTCTGACTCACTTCACTTAGTTATACCTCAATTTTTTTAAAAGGGTAAAAACATGTGAATGAACGAATAAATGAACAAATAAATGCACACCTGGTTTCTCTATCAACGTCCTGTGTATCCGGTTAGCATGAATCGGTTATCCTGATCCAAGAGTGCCTACTCAATTTGGCGCTCACGGAAGGCTAGGAGGCTGAGCACCATGGTGGGCCACCAGGTAATGCCATCAGGTGGGGTCCTTATGGTGGCACTTATACCTCCTTTAAAGTATAGCACAGGGTACTTTGCTAATGTCAGAATGCTTTCCTTTCTCTGCTGCATGAAAATATTATCAAGGTCACATGGAAAATTAGTGGGAAAGATCCCCCGTAAAGTGATATTCACACACCTGGCTTCATGCCCTAAACATAATCATAAAACAAAATGAAACGAAACAAACAGCAAAAACCACACTCATTGCTGAGCACTTTGATTCCCTTTCTTTTACTTCACCTTGCACCAAAACCACACATAACTTTTTTCTTTAGAATTCCACTGTTTTTCCTTATTCTCTTGGTCGAAGCGCTTTGAGCTCTAAATTAGCAAAAGGACAAACATTTAGGTGAAGAAAGCTGAGATTATATTGTATTATCTTAGGTTTCCTACTGTTTGCTTTGGACCTGGATCAAACACCAAAACCTCAAAAATGGTTCATCTACCCAATCAACCAGTTCACTCTCTAGGTTCCACTGATGTAAGCTGCTTGAGGGCAGGGCCTTATTCAGAATCATAACAACCGTAACAATAATAATAGCTAAATTTTATTTAGTAGATATATCGGGCCAACTTCCTGACATACGTTAGCGATCGGAGTTTTTAGAACATAGAAAACACCCGATCAAGGATAATCATTATCACTAATAACTAGATATGCCAGGCCCTGCACTAAGGCCTTCCTATGAATTAACACATTCAGTCCTCACGACTAACCGTTTCCTTTTACAGAGGTCGGTAACTTGCAGGAGATCACGTGGCCGTGGGAATCCGGCACGTCTGACTCTTGAAGCCCATGCTTGTGACCACTTCAGACCCTGTTTCTCAGGGCATGGTGGTTCCTGATGGCTTCCAATGGGATTCTGGCGCTCAGCGGGACTTCCTCCACCAGCATCTCTGGGTGTGGGCCCAGGAATCCAGTAACCGCTAACACGAGCCCCGCAGCTGACTCTGTATGCTGACAGTTCAAACCAGTGGCCACACTCGGATTCCTCTCTGTGCCCAGCCTCCCGCAGGGCTTCCATACTTCTGTGTTGGGTGAGTAACGTTGGGGGGAGTGGCTGCCCAGAGGCAGCAAATGCAGCAAAGCAGCCGCGCCGGGCCTGGGGCCCAGGGAAGAGTTCAGAAGTCTGCCTGCCTCCGGTGGGGACTGAGTGGTGTGCCCTTTACGCAGAGCACAGCCAGAACTCCAGACTTAAGAGGAAAACATGGGGCCTATTTCCAGAAACCTGAGAAAGAGATGGTAAGAAAAGAAATACATCGGGATGGAGTGCAGCTGTAAGAAGGGTGCCCCGGGGCCTGGGGGTCTGCCCAGGGCCGGGTGTGAGAGCCAGCGGGGGCTGTGAGGGGCCCCGAGCAGATCGAGCTTGCCTGTCCAGCTGGGTTTTCGCTGGCGGTTTAGGGGGAAGTTGGGCCTCCCACCCACGGCTGAGCTACTGTTTCAGTTCCCTTTTCTGGGCACAATCAAGTACTTGAGGCCTTGGCGAGGTTAACCACAGGAAAACCACAAGAAAATGGCTTTGCAGCAGCCAGCCTGAAACTGGGGTGTGAAGAGCTCAGCATTTGACCTCAGGGCCCAGGGGAGGGGACGGAGGTCGTGAGAACTGCTCTCTCCAGCTTTCAACCACACGCGGCACCCCAAAGTCCTCAACCATAGGGTCACATCGCTGAGCACGCTCTGCTGGGTAGGGGCAAGCGTGCTGTTGGACAAGTGACATTTCCTTTCGAAATGCCTTTTATTCGAATTGCAAAGACATAACATTCTACCCTGGCTGTCAGCAATCCCAGCGCATGACCTACCGAAGCCCCGCAATTAAGCCTTCATCTTCTCTGCAGTTCCGCTCTCACTTTCGTCTATTTCAATTCCAATTAATTCCATATCATTTAATGAACACTTGTGTGCTAGTCACCAGAGGGAGGATTAAAGAAGGAAAAGCCAGAGAACTTCCTGTCCCCATGGAACCGATGGTGAGTAGGGGTTTCAAACCTTAGCAGGCGTCAGAATCACGTGGAGAAACAGTTAACAGATTGCTGGGTCCCACCTCTAGAATTTTTCTGGTTCAGTAGGTCAGGGGTGAGCCTGAAAATTTGTATTTTTAATAAGTTCCCAGGAGATGCTGATGCTGTGGGTCCGGAGACCACAATTTGAGGATCACTGGTCTAAACAAGATATTTCTAACCTCAAGTGAGGCTGTGCTATCACAATCTGTAGAGAAGCTTTTTCACAGTACACAGCTGGTGCCTGCCCCTTGGGAATCCCGCTGGCACCCAGCTGCCGCCCAGCTTCTGGTGGTGAGGAGTCATCCAGGTAATCCTTTATCTACTTCATAGGTACCCATCTGACAAATTTGAGAGCAGTCTAAACTGACGCAAAAGACGTTAGAACTTCTGGAACCGGCCTCTCCGTTATCACCCAAGAAGCACTTTTAAAAATCCAAATGTTGGGTTGCCCTGTTGAGATATGAATCTGTGCTTTGTTCTTTGCAGTGGGAGATTGGACAAAGCAGGCATTCTCCTTCCCAGGGCTCCAGAGTGAATGGGGAGCAGAGTCAGAATATAAAGAAAGGTCTCTAGACTAAAGCTTCAGATCCTCCTGAGCTGGAGAGCACTGGGCCACATACCCGAGTCCATGCTTGGCAGGATCAAGGTCCTCTTTCGACTACTCTTCCTGATTTGTAAGTGGGGAGTATAGGGCAGTAACACACTGGAACAGGAGTCACAGAATTTTCCTCTAGAGGGCCAGATAATAAATATTTCAGGCTTTGCCATACAGTCCCTATTGAAACTACTCAAGTGTATCACTGTCTCATGAAAGCAGTCGCTGACAATACATAAATGAATGAGGGTGGCAGTATTCCGATAAAACTTCATTTACAAAAATGGGTGGCGTGCCAGATTTGGCCGTCAGGCTATAGCTGACCAACTGCTGCTCTAGGGATGGATATTGGAAAGAAAGACCAGGAGCCTCAAATTAACTCGGAGCTGCAGGCAGCTGTTAATTCTAGCATACTGCGCTCTGGCTCCCTCTGCAACCCTCTGTTTGGCATGATCTGTACCGTCTAAGAAAAATCGCAAGGTGATGTAGAAAGCAGCTGGAGTAGGGGTTACCTGAACACCAGGGCTCCAGCCCTAAGGCCCAAGGAAATGAAGTCACTGTTGGGTCTCACGGGGCTGTCTCCCCTCCACATCAACAGGCCATCTTTGGCAGTTGTCTTAAACCTCATGAATGCATTTGATCTGGATCCTGACACCCTGGAGGAAATACACAAATAATTACATCAAATCAACCAGTCTCCACCAACATTCATTTCTGAGGAATCCCAGATTCCTCTGCGAATTATGAGGATAATCTGACATTTCTGACTCTTACTACCAGGAGATTAGAAAAGGCATCACCACCACAGGTGGGTCTAAAGGTCTAAAGGTCTGACCATGGGTCTAAAGGTCTGACCTCCTCATTCTGCAGTTTGGAGTCTGTCTCTCTCCCCAGGTGTGGTCAAATGCCACGAGAGAGCATTTGATGAGTCACAGATCAGCCAGACTGTGGCCAATGCCACGGTCCCAGCCTGCACCCCCAATACACACCTCAGTCTTCCCTCTTTCCTGTCCTACCACTCACGGGTCCTTGGGAAAGTGTGCCCTATTCCTCAAAAGGAAGTGGTTTCCTTAATTACCAAGACGTTCAAGTTGGCAGCTGCTCTGGGCTATGATCGTGGCTGTGGATGGCTATCTCTGGAGGTGACATCCTTGAGGGCAGAGGAGGAACGACTGGACAAGGGGCAGAGTGTCAGACAAGGAAAGTGCCTTGATAGGATAATGGTCTCGAGGGGTGTCGGGGCAAAAACAGGGTGGAGAGGAACAGGAAGATGAGAGGAAGGAAGGGGTGGTCAGGAAGGTCAGATCACGGCCCTACAGCTTTGGCTGGGAATAGGATCACGTGATTATGTGTCCCTATCAGTTCTGGGATGTTCTTAACAATTCTTGGGAATAGACTAGTTCACAGATCCAGTTTCCCTAGAAAGTGACCAGTGTTTCATCTGCAATAGGGAGAAAAGCAACCATGAGGTCCTTAAATAAAAGGTGAAATAAGAGTAAACATAATTTAATACTGCTCCTAAGACAGCACTACTAGAAAAAGCTCTTTATCCATTTTCCTGTCATGTGCACCATCCCTCTGTCTCACGAACATGGCCTGGAGCTGCAGAGTGCATTCAGTAGTGAACAGTGGGGGGGACTTTTGTCTAAGGCTTCCCAGAGCCTGAGCCAGACAGGAGGAGATGGAGTTTGCCCTCCCCAGGCAGGGTCTCAGAGTGGTGGGCAAGGAGCAGGGTCCATGATACTGACTGCTTCACCAGGCCAGGCGCAGAGCAATCCAGCCCTGGGCTGTTCCCTACAGAGCTGCTTTCCCAGTCTTTTGTCCAAGTTTCCTTCTTTCCCTCACTTGCCTTGGATACATTGATTGGTACAGGCCAATCACGATGGTTCCATTTCTCTTGCAGTGACTGGTTTAGGGGTGGGCATGTGACCCACTGTTGTCCAATGAGACAGAGGAAATTTATCAGGAGGATTCTAGAAAAGACTCCTTTCCTTTTTAAAAGAGTCACATGAAAAAAAAAAGTTTTTTTTACTTGCATGGGATATTGCCATGATTTATAGCCATTTAATGAGCATTTATGAACAACTGTCTTATAACCACAAAGGGTATAACCATTGGAAAATATGCTGAGGATAACAAGGCAGGAAAATGGGTCTTTGAATAATACCGTTGATTATCTGAATTAATCAACTCAGGATCCAGTCTAAGTCTGGACAGCTTGTTATGTGAAATAATAAATGCCCTCCGTGTTTAAGACATTTCGAGCTGAGTTTCCTGTTACTTGCAGCCAAAGGCATCTAACTGAAACAGACCCTGAACTTGACTTTTACCTGCGGCTTCACACACTAGCACAGGTACATGTACCTACATATATGCACATAGGTGCCGTTGGGCTTTCTGCTTTGGGGCACTGCACCTCCTACTTTCACCAAACCCCTCTGCTCCCAACCACCCAGTGCCTCTCATTAAGCACCAGTGGGCTAGAAACTTGGGCCCTGTTCACACCCTCCCAGTTTCTGGGAACTGAACACCCTTCCATCTCTGGGGAAAAAGGGCTTCAGAAAGAAGAGGGTTTCTTGGCCGGGAATCCATTTTCCCTAAGGCCCATGCAAGACAACCTTGATAAACACAACATGGGATTCGAGAAACAAAGCCCTGTCTGTCTGGTGTGTGTTCAGAGTCACCAGGGACATCCAATGCCCTAGGAAAATGTCTCTCAACCTCTTTTGTTCCTCGAAAAGCCACCAAATTCCACTCTAAGAACTGGATGCCTTTGGCTTAAAGCATTGCCTTAGTCTGTGAAGATGTGATCAACCCGGAGAGGATGGAAACGTTCTAGAATGATTGTGCTGGTGGTAGGGTGAGGGATGGCACACTCTAAACTACAAAGAGCTGGGGGGGAAGGAAAAGAAAGAGAAAAGGGTAAACTGAAAGCGCCAAAGCCAAGCTTCACTAGATTGAAGACTTTGCCCAGGGCCAGTCTTTCCCATGTCGTGCAAAATAGGCTATTCCAGACCAGGAGCTTGGAGCCCGGAGCGGGCTGGAGCATCTGCCATCAGCGATTAACAGCCACAGCTGTGACTCAGGCATCTCCTTAGATCATGCTCTTGTATCCACGTGAAGAGAGCTGAGGAGCCCCCCACCGAACTGGAAAGAGCCTGAAGAGGGCAGTGGGCCTCGTCGATGGAGACGCAAAGTAGGACACGGACCTGGGGCTGTTGTCTGGTGGAGGGTGCCCCAGAACCCTTCCTCGGCTGGCTTCTTCAGACCATGGCCACGGAGCGGCATGACGCTGACTGCCCTGCTGGGGAATCGGACTCATATAACCCTGGCTTCGGGAGCATCAAGTTCTCACTGCTTCTCAAAGCCTGAATATTAGAAATCCCGGGGCTGGGCACGTCCCTTTCTCTGGGAACGTTCCTTGGACCAGAAAGGCTTTGGGTTGTTTGTCATGGGCTTGTTTCAAAGGTTGCATTTTTGAGTTTCTTTTTTGTGTTGTTTTTGTTCTAGTTTCTATGTTTATTTTGTATGTTTTTCCCCCCTGGGACTATGGCTAAATTCTCGTGCCTTTTTGGAGAACTATCTTCTGGCACGGAAGATAAGGAAAAGCTCTGGGAAAGATATTGAGAAACTGACCTACCAGGAGATAAGGAAGGTGCCCGTGGAAGTTTCTTACCTCTTGAGGATATCTGGATGGTCATATGTCAGGTAACTGCGGCCGATAAACTGAGGGATCTCAATGGCTTCTGTGATGGCTGAGACAGAACAGAAAATGGAGGTTACATGCTACATGGCTCTCTTGACCCCTACACTCCACCACGTGGCAGGAAAGTACAAAGAAAGCCAGTTCCTGGAAGTAGGACATTTATCAACTTGGCGGCCCCTTCCTCTTGGCTGCACAGGCACTTGGCCTGGTTTGGGACTGCCCGGCCTGACGGCCTGTAATTGGCATCTCCCTGCTGTCCCCTCTCTGGGGCTGGCCGTCACTCCTATCGGTCTCAGCACTGCTGAGAAGGCCTTGCAATATGCCAAAACTTGAACTGTGCCCAATTATTCTTGGAAGCCAAAGGGCAGGTCTTGGGCCATGCGAGGAGCAGCTGGGGATAACCCTGTTCTCCAAGGGAGGTAGAGAAAACAATCCCCCGAACAAAACCCACCAGGATTTCTCTAGCTGAAGCCAATCTGGTCCAGAGCCCTTTCAGCCATGACCTCAGACACTGGTGAAGCAGAGGGGATGAGGCTTTGACAATTGTTTGCAAATCACCTTCCGGTGTTGTATTTTACAAGATTTTCACCACAATCACAGGAAGGAGCAGGGAGTGCGGGGGGGGGGGGGGGGGGGGGGGGGGTTTTTTTTTCCAATTTTTTTTTTTTTTTTTTTTTTTTTTTTTTTTGG
>NW_006795398.1:606798-618511 GCF_000442215.2 Lipotes vexillifer
GATGGGAGGGTTTGATTGTTCCCATTTTTATATTTTTATTTTATTATTTTTTTTTGCGGTACACGGGCCTCTCACTGCTGTGGCCTCTCCCGTTGCGGAGCGCAGGCTCCGGACGCGCAGGCTCAGCGGCCATGGCTCACGGGCCCAGCCGCTCCGCGGCATGTGGGATCCTCCCGGACCAGGGCACGAACCCGTGTCCCCTGCATCGGCAGGCAGACTCTCAACCACTGCGCCACCAGGGAAGCTCCCCATTTTTATAGACTAGGAAATTGAGGCATAAAATCATCAAGGATTTGCCCAAGATCATACAGCTAAGAAAGCAATAGACCATGAGCCAGACCGGCTCTCCCCAGTTCTGGCCCTGAGTCCACTTTTTACTTTTCAATATTTTAGAGGTGTGTTTCCTTCCTCCCAGCTTCTCATCTTTGTTTTCTTGAGGAATCTCCTTCTTCCATACAGTCAGTAAAAGAACAGGCAAAGGAGTTGTGTTTGGTGTCACAAATTAGGGATAATTTAGGGGATTTCTTCTAAAGAGATTATAGCAATATCTCTTTTCTCTTTAGAAAGACACGAATGGCAGTTTAAATAAATTAAGGTAGAGTGAATCTCATGTTTAAAGAAATGTGCAAAACGAGAGAGAATAAGCCAGCTTATAAAACGAGTTCTAGTTTCACAAAAATATGCTGTGGGTACAAAGACACTGAACTGAGGACTCTACTATACCCAGGGGAGAAAACGTATAATTATTGACACTACAAATGACAGGAGAGTTTAAACTCAACTTCTAAACATTAAAAGAAAGAAGGAAGGAGGGAAGGAAGGAAGGAAGGAAAGCAAAGCACAAAACCCAATGACATTGGGCCCCCAAATATAGGTTCCTATGTTAGCGGGTCACCCACAGCATGCTCCCATTCTCTTCATAAAAAAATAAAGGAAGGAAGGAAGGGAGGAAGGGAGAGAGAAAGAAAACAAGAACTGCAGAACAGAAGTGAAAAATGTTAAAGACAGTTTCTGAGGTAACTATCGAAGAAATTGCCTCACTGTCCTCTAAGGCAAGCACAGCCCAAGACAAGGGCCTGCTGACCGGAGGGCCTTTTAGAGACTGAAATGAACAGCTCTTGCATCTTAAATTCTGGGCTGTACCACAGGCCTGTCTTCCTCTGCTTAAAGCGAGTAGGAGGAAGAAGGAAGAAAGGGAAGTCGAGAGAAGGAAAAAGATGCAAAATGGCACGAGCAGAAAGATGGTGGGAAGAGGCAAGAAGAAGGGGGAAGGAGACGCCAGAAGAGGAGCAAAGAAAACCGTGGAGGAGGTGTAGCAATGGATGGCAGCCCCGGGCAGGGGAAGGAGAGGGGGATGGGAAAGGTGAGGCTGGGAGAGACACCCAGAGGAGCAGAAATAGAGAGGAGCGGGCCAGGAGCGGGCATGAGAAGTACGAGTGCGGAAGAGCAGGCGGGAAGGAGAGCTCTTAGCTGGGCTGGCAGGCCCCGGGCCGCAGGCTGCTAGTGCTGAGACAGGAGAGAGTATCCCACCCAGAGCCAAACATCACCCCGGCGCCCCTGCTGGGTTTGGCTGAGCCTCAGGCAGGGCCTGTCCCTGCTGTTGGGTCTGTGGCCAATAGTCATCATTCCCCTGGACTCCTTGAAATGGTCAGGGCACGCTCTGCACCTGGACCCTCAAAGCGGTGTGTAGGAGCCCCGTCCAGGTGCCTACTGAGCCCCCCAGCTCAGGAGCTTAGGGCTTCCCGAGGTCCAGCTGGGGGACAAGTGTGTTCCCAGGGCCGGCGATTTTGGAGGGAGGATGCCCACCACCCCGGGAGGCGTGTCCCCCTCATTACCTCTGCAAGCGGTTGGCCTGCACTGTGCCCGCAGCCTGCCTTGGCATGAGCCCAGGGCACTGTCACAGCTTCTCGGAGGACTCACTGTACTTACTATTGAGGCAGTAGTTCCCACACTCTGCCAGGTGCCAGCATGAAACAGAACAGGGAAGGTCAGAATCTCACAGTCATTGTAAAATCCCAATTACTTTGGTTGCAGATCTCTGGGAACCAGCCTTGCTGCCCTCGTGAAGACCTGCAGGAATTCACATTCCTCTTACGGAATGTGAATCTGATTCCCAACGGGAACCACTGAAAATCTGCATGGTTAGCACCAAGTCACCCAACACACCTCCCCGGTCCCAGCTCACAAGTGGAGGCACAGCTGGTGGTGGACCAAGAAGATGTATGTAATAAATTGTCTGACACCTCTGAGTCTCCCCGGAGCTGTGCCGACAATCCCCATTTAATCTAAACCTGGAGAAATAAGTCCTTGCTAAAGTTATTTACCTTGTCAAGGACCATTAATTTTCTTGTTTCCAGGCTACGTGTGAAAAACGCATGATAAGCCAGCCAGCTGCCTCTTTTTTCCCTCCATAGTGGAAAATATCACCCTAATTCCCACCCCACCCCCTTTGCAATATTCCAGAGCCCTGGTGATGTGGTGATTAACAAAGAGCAGGGGAACGCTCTAGAAATGACACCACTGAATACAAAAATGGTGAAAATATACTCAGTGTCGTCAGCATATGTGGATCAATATTAATTCCGTCCTACAACATTACAGCTAGAAGTGACCATCTAGCCCTTTCTGGCCCTTTGCGGTTTGTTTAAATATTGTAAGCACAACTATATTTGATCCTAACCCTTAATATCTACTTTCTTCTACACATTGTCTTTTTTTCTGTGGCAAAGGCACTGGTTGAAAAGTGTCTCCTCACATTTAGGCCTAAAAGCTCGTGCCATCTGGTGACACAAATAATACCCCAATGAATAGCAGCCTGCAAGCTAGGCAAAGCATTTTCCACTGCAGGGACTTGAAATTCCCAATGGACCACATGACGAGTTAAAGGGAGCTTGCTGGCTCCTTCACAGCCCCAGGACCAGTGAAGGAAGGACCTGGGGTGTTGTGACCTAGCTTTCTCAGCAGCCAGGACTCCTCTCGACAACCCCCTGAGAGATGGCCATCCAGCCCCAGGGAACACTTTCCACGATGGGTAGCTCTCTCGCCCATAGGGCAGCACCCTCCCCTGCTGGACAGCTCTACTTGGAGCAGATGTCTTGGTTCCATGAAACTGACTCTGCAAGCCATAAAGTAAAGAACAGCAAAAAAATGTTTTTCAGCACTACCAGTCTTCAGCTATCTAAACATGAACATCTAGGTTGAACACCCCCCAAAATTTTCCACTGTTTATGGTACACCATCAAAAGAAAACAAATTCCCTGTAGTATGCACAATTTCTATGTCTTATTCACTTGTGTTTTTTCATACTGAGTTTTCTTAAATTATAGCCCATACTTAATGATGCTATGTGTTTTATGCACTGGGACCCCTCTCCCCGGCCAAAAAAGTCACCCAAATCACACCCAGCAATACGATGTGAATTTACTAAACACAATGTAAAACGTCCAGAATGTGGGAGATCAGTATGGATCAGGCAGGTTCCCATCTCTGAGGACTGCGCATCCCTGACAAATGTGTGACCTAAGCCATTAGCTTTTGGTGTCGGTAGTGAGTGTGGAGCAGCTTCAGCTGCTACAGAGAAACAACCCCATCTAGTGGTCTGCAGGGTCTTGCATGGTCTGAGCCCAAACTCTAATGCAGGGAAGGGAAAGGAGGACCCGGCTCAGAGCTCTTTCCCAAGTGGCCTGTCCGCTACGGGCTGGGGGAACCCCAGGAGGAAACAGCTGCATCCTGCACCCCTGTCCTGGACACGCAGAACATAGCAAATGCTCTGAGAAGTCCCACAGAAGAGACAGTGGTTTGTTTACCCAGGATTACCCAGATTTATTTGACCCCAGAAGCCCCCTCCCATTTCGTGCCTATGAATGCATGCTGTGTCTCTCTGTGCGAGAGCAAAACAGCCGTTAGTTTTCCTTGGAACTTAATTTTTTACATGTGCTTTGTGGAACTCTGCTTTAACTTGTTAGTAACTTAAATACAAGAGCCCTGAGGGACTGGGACACAGGTGAGTAAATGTGGATGAGAGCAGAGAGAAAGATGACAGAAATCTCTAAGGATGGGGAGTATCTTTTTGAGGAGGGCGGCTTTTTTTGTTTGTTTTTGTTTTTGTTTTTGTTTTTGTTTTTTGCGGTACGCGGGCCTCTCACTGTCGTGGCCTCTCCCGTTGTGGAGCACAGGCTCCGGACGCGCAGGCTCAGCGGCCATGGCTCACGGGCCCAGCCGCTCCGCGGCACGTGGGATCTTCCCGGACCGGGGCACGAACCCGTGTCCCCTGCATCGGCAGGTGGACTCTCAACCACTGCGCCACCAGGGAAGCCCCGAGGGTGGCTTTTTGATACCCCTCTGGTGAGGTGAGAAAAGGACCTCGGTACTGGGGTACAGCACGGCGTGCTAAGGTTTGAGGTGGAAGAAGGCACTTAAGAGTGACAGCCCCCAAATGGTAGGTGAGGGGACTACCAAGCCCTGTGGGTTTTGCTGGCACCTGGAGTCGTGGCTGGGAGTTGGAAGACCCTCTGGCTCCTCCTGCCCCGGTTGGGGACAGAGAGGCTCACTTTTCTGCATTTCAGTGGGAGCCCAGTGCCCACCTCCATCTGGGCTCAGGCTCTGCTCCTGCCTCTGATTTTGCCAGAGACAAAGGGCAGGACGGGGGGTCCCAAAACACTCTCAATGTTCTGATGGTCTGGGAGCCTGGACCGCTCCAGGATTTGTCTGAGTTTCTGGCCCCAGCCTGTCTGCACCAGCAGGGGGTGAGGACAAGTTTCCAATCTCCCGACTAGGGTCCCAGTGGAATTCGCCTCTGAGGAGGGCAGAAAGAACCAGACTCACTGAGGATCCCAGAAGCTAATTTCCTGACGGAGAAGGTACGCCTTGGTATGGACTGAGCGAGGCCTGGCGCTGGGGATTTCTACAACGTGCTGCCCACTGTAAAAGGACTGGTTTAACTTCTGTGGGGAGTGCTAGGAAAGGTTCGTGCTTTTGAAGCATGATCTGTTAATCAGGGAGGGAAACAACCCTTAAATATATGAGGCTAAGAATCACCTTGCTAGGGCTTCCCTGGTGGCGCAGTGGTTGAGAGTCCGCCTGCCGATGCAGGGGACACGGGTTCGTGCCCCGGTCCGGGAAGATCCCACATGCCGCGGAGCGGCTGGGCCCGTGAGCCATGGCCGCTGAGCCTGCGCGTCTGGAGCCTGTGCTCCGCAACGGGAGAGGCCACGACAGTGAGAGGCCCGCGTACCGCAAAAAAAAAAAAACAAAAAATCACCTTGCTGGATCAGACAGGATCCTCTTTGACAACCGAGGATGGCTTCTAACCATTCTTTGTCTCTCTCACGAAGAATATACCGCAACGTTTAGACTGTTCTCTTGCGTCTCCGTGGAAGCAGCTCTCCCCCCTTTACTCCCGATCCTTACTCAGGACTAGATGCTCACCTCAAAAGTCTGTCTGGTAACTGTGCACCTCTGAGAGCCTGCTGGGGCCTGGAAAAATTGTCCTTAACAGTCCTAACCTGCACCCAGAGTCCCATTAATCCTCTCAAGCCATATAACAGGAGAAGAAATTATGTGATACAGGCCATACCTCCTATATACGAATATTCTTAGGATTGGCAACAGCTGCCATTTTGCCAGAAACACCATCTTTATTTCAAAGCACAAGGAAATACTGATATAACACAAGGACAGCTGATGTTCTGTCTGGGTTTTAATCTTGGCTCTAGCCTAGGATGTTGAAGAAAAAAAGCCCTAAAAGAAAGCCCCCCAGAGCCCCCACTGCCACTGTCCATTCCCTTGGATCTCGTCAGGAGGCCCAGGCCCTCAGCGATCTGACTCTTCATTCTGGGGAGATTTATTTCTCATTGAACCTGAGACTATAGTTACAAAGCTATACACGTGAGCACTTTATATCTGTATGGCTAATGTTCTGTAACAGGAAAGGAGGGTTAACACGATCACAAATTATCCTTTCCTTCCTCCTTTAATTCCCAAAGCTAAATGTTCACTTAAGCTTGGACTTTATATATTGACCGTTAGTGTTAGCATTTAAGGCAGGAGCAAGCTTGAATTTGCCTGCAGTAAAATTGAAGACCTAGGAGATTCAAATGCTGATGTGTGAAATCCAGATCCGGTTTTCTGAATGAACGGGCCACTTGAGCTAAACCTCTTCAAGTACCTGCTATTAGCTAAACAGTGATTTGCTTGTTAGAATTATAATCAGGCTCATTCACAAATGTTCTTCTTTGGGGGTTCGTCGCCAAGGTGAGCTATGTTAATGAATATATTTCATATGATTTGCCATATGCAGGTTTCCACATTCATTTCACTACACTACCACTTAGTCTTCCAGCTGGAAAACTGGCACCTTTCATACTTTCCAAGACTGCTGCAAAACAACCTCTCCTAGCACTCCATGTACCGAAATACCTACCTGTTTTCCTCTAAGCCCCACTTCTAATAAAAATCAGGAACCTGGAAACAAACAGGAAAGAGAAGGAGCACGCTCCTTCGCTTAGGATGGCCGCCTTCTTTCCTTCAGGCCTGTCTACCTTTTAAAATTAGTTCCCAGACAGGTGAAGTCACCTGGCATTCTAACAAGAAGGCCCACGTGGCCCGACATGACACAGCTGCACAACGCAGGCCTCCTCTGGACCCACCGTGATGTCCGCCTCCTTGAGCTGGTGTGGAAAGCTCAGTCCAGCAGGGCCTGTGGTCTGGGACCTGCTCTGCTTTCACACAAGGGCAGGTTGAAAGCTGAGCAGCTCACAGCACTTGCTGGTGCATTTTATTTTTCTCACCAAGAATAATAATGTTTAATATTGGTTGAGTACTTACCAGGCATTCTTCTAAGGAATACGCACTGCCTCATTTAATCTATGCTACGATTCTCTGTGTTAGACAACATTGCTCTATTAGTCCCATTTTACAGATGAGGAAACTGAGGTACAGAGGAACCATATACGGCATGGGAAATAGTCTACAGAAGGTTATTCATGTTTTTGTTTGAAGCAACTAACGTACAATTCATATTTTGGCAAGATTTCTCAGATTTCTCTTTACAGCATTCACAGGTAGGAGTTAAAAATATTTAGTCAAGATATTCATCTCTAAAGCCCAGGCATCCACCTGTCAGGATAGGCTCTGGGAGTGGCTCAGATGTAGGAGTCCTGGAAACCTCCCTTACTCATATTATGAGTTAAACTTTTTCTTTTTAATTTGGCTGCCTGACCAGGGATCGAACCCGGGCCCCGGAAGTGACAGCGTTGCGTCCTAACCACTGGACCAACAGGGAATTCCCTATGAGTTAACCTTTTGATTGCTAGACCATGAGGGGATTCTCAGGGAAGGAACCATGGTAGGTTGGGGGAAGGGGGGGAACTAGTTACTTACTGTTTACAGAACTGTTTCAGCATTTTCATTCTTATTAAATAATTATAGTAGTTTATATATAATTCATCATCTAATATGCTGTTGACATCATTGATAAAAATAATTGGTATGGCTGTCCCGGGGTTATCAACTGGTCCCCGAAACGGTCTGTCCATTCCCTCTGCTCCCAGAAGCAGCACTTGAGTCCCCTCTCCCCCTACCCTCCCTGTGGTGTACCTTTCTGGCAGTGCAGCCCCTCAAAGCCCAAGGGGCAGTCACACTCATAGCCCTCCTTCCTGGGTCGGCAGCTGCCGCCGTGGGCGCAGGGGGCTTCCACGCAGGGGTGGGCTGCATTTTCCACGTTCACGCCCCACGTGAAGTCATGCGTCACGTGGATGGTCCGGTCATTCAGGATGATCTTAGGAAAGAAAATGTAAAGAAATTCAGGAATTCAGAAAACGTCTTTTCGGTCTTCTACGGCTTTCCTCAGCTAATGTGAACTATGCCTAGTGAGGGAGCTTTAAGCAAAAGAGAGAAAGTCCGGTTGCTGCTTTTATAGTCTTGTAAGCGACACAGGAACTGAAGTGATTACATCTGGTGTTTGGGACACTCTGCATCACTTATAAGACTATACACGCAGCTTCCTCTGTCTCTGGAAGACCCGGCTACTCAGTGAGGTTGTAAAGAAGTCCCAATAACCACAAAATTAGGGTTCTAATTCTACATACTAGAATCACCCGAGGTGGAGGTGGGGAGGGTTAAGAAATATACTCATGCCCAAGCCCCACCCGGATCAAGTGAACTAGAATCTCTGTGGGTGAAATGGAGTCATCGGTAACTTAATTTAAAAAGCTTCCCAGGTGATTCTAAGGTGCAGCCAAGGTTGAGAGATGCTGCTAGTAAAGCGGAGTACGGAAGAATACAACACAGGATGCTACACAGGCAGGAATCCAAGGGCGGGTGATTGCGTCTGGAGGTGGTGGAATTGTAGTGCTGTGTCTTCCTGGCCAGAGTTCTCTGCAGGTTCTTCCAGCTCCACCATCTCGGCCTCCGCAGTTGCCCCCCTCCCTCCTGCTTCCTCCCTCCCCTGACACTCGGAATCCCTTCCTGTTCACATCCTCTTCCCTGGAGTGAAACTCAGGTCACATTCTTAGCACTGCTGTGCATATTCACTGGAAGAGAGAGCTCTTTGCTCTCACCCTTTTTCCCTGCAATGGGGCTTTAGTGAAACTGATGAATTATAGGGCGAGGTTACTGGTCTCCCCAGCCACAAATAAACGGAGTGTTCCCTGGCCCTGAGCTGTTGGTATTTCAAAGTCTCACAGGCTTTGCTGAACTCAGAGACAGAGAGAACACATCCCAGGGGAAGGTCCACCATGCAGGGGGTCCTAAGAGATTAGCAATGGCACTTCCAGCCACTAATCCACGTTTCCACAGGTTTGCCTAGTTGTTAGAGAGTGTCAGGAGAGCTGGGAGAAAACTTTTCCCTAGCCCTGAGTCTCAGAAGCTGCCAGACAAGAGCCAGAATCTTTCCGCAGTCTCCTTTTCTTGCTGAGAGTGCAGGACTTGAACAAGCCACGAATGGCGCGGCCCACTGCAGGGTAAGGCAGAGCCGATGACCGGGTCACTGGGAGGGGAGAAGGGCCTTTCCAGGAAGTAAGAGGAAAGGCTTGTGTGTGCTGTGTGAAGAAGGGGCAAAACCCGACACAGCAGGAAGGAAGGTGAAGCCTCTTAGCAACTCAGCCCGCTTCCTAATTTCAAACCCGTGATTACACACATGGCCCATGGGGGCCATGTCCCTGCCCCCATTCCTGGAGGGACAACGGTCCGAACTGAGGTGTCACTGATATCACAGTTCAGCAACAAAGGGAAGCACACCAGAGAGAGGAAATATTGACTGGGCCCCTTTTCTGGGCCCTGCACTGGGATACAGAGTACAGAGCCCCAGGAGCCCTTTCCAGAGTCCAGATGTGCAAATCGTGAGAGGACCCTCCATCATCTTAGCCTCTCCTTGCTTTGCTGCAGGTCTGAAAGGGATCAGTGGCCCCCATTCCTCCAGTGGTTGCTAAAGGGAAATAGGATACTGCTAACATCCAGGAACCGGATGTGCTTTTCTTCAAATTCTTTTCCCCCAGTGTTTAGTGGTCCTGGAAATCTGGGTTGGTGGGTCAACCTGCATATCTGTTGCAGACAGAACATAATCTCATGACTGGAGGGATCATGGACAGCCCCAAGAGAAGGAATAAGAGACAGATATGAATGGGGTCAGCATCCTGTCTCTTTTACTAGCTGAGTGGATTTTTTCCAGACCATCTATGGAAGGACCCTAATCTGTGCTCAAGAATATGGTTACACGATTGATGAACAACTGTTAAATCATGGTGGTGGGGACGGGAGTGGAGGCGGCGAAAACAAGTGGGTCTTGCCTTGAGCAAAAAGCAAAGTGACCCCAAAGAGAAGCAGGAGTCCCTCTGAGACTCCATCCTCTTCCTTCCCTTTTGCAGAAGTGTCTATAGCGACCTGGTGCCAGGTGCCTCCCTCAACGATCCCAGGATATTTTAGTGGATGTGTTGTACAAATTCATCTTCACCGAGTTGCACTCGTGGGGTGTCTGCTGGATATAGCTAGGAGCAAGACGTTATAAGAAAGTGGGGTCGGAAGGGTATGCTCTGAGCACGAAAAAATATAGTTTTAAAAACATTAAAAATTTCTCAAGCTTCCTTTCTTGGGTGCAGCAGGCTGCACTGATCAAAGCTCTCAGTTCCACTGTCTGCAGTCAAGGTCAAGGTCACACAACACACATGAGGAAGGGAGGCCCGTACCTTCTGAATGCGTCCACTGAATGGCCTGAGGATGCCTGAGCTCTTCTTCACGGCATCGTAACTGGGGACCCCGCCGATGAAAATGTCCGAGTTGCACTTAATCTGGGTGAAGCCTCCCTGCCAACAGGTTAAAAAAACAAAACACGGTGCAACTTCAGAAAAAAAAAAATGGTTAAGATTACCAAAGGTACCTTTGGTTCCCTGTCAGGGAGCAAATGGCAGAGACAGTCTCAAGACTCATCGTGACAATCTGTCTACACATTGGCCTGACCTTTGCCTTGTTTTGCATTGCTACTTACCACCTGTTTGGAAGTAGATTTCTTGACATTTCTGGGACTCAGTTTCATCATCTATAAAATGCGAGCGAATATGGTAGACTGTTCCATCATCAATACCCCTCTCCCTGCAGGAAGATTACCTCCAACCTGTCAGTCTCAAGTGGGGCTACGTAACTTGCTTTGGTCAATAAAACATGAGCAGAAGAGAAGTTAATCACTTCTGGGCAGAGGCTTTCGGAGCCAGGAGGGGTTCACCGCGCCCCCTTCCCCCACGCCCTGTTCCTTCAGCCTGGGTCTCAGATTAAAGCTGCAGCTGACCACTGACGGACATGTAGTGTGAGTGAGAAATAACTCCTTATTATAAGGTGCTGCTCTTTTGGGCTTATGTGTGCTGACTGCAGTACAGTCTAGCCTGTCCTGGCGGCTGAGATTCCACTGATTCAGCACTTTGCCCAGAGTTGGATGCAGGATCTGCGTTGCAGTATGGCAGCTATTGTTACATTCACTAACGGTAAAGATAGAACCTCTTTAGGCCAAGAGAAAGGGAAGGCATGGCAGGTGGGAGGCATTCCTTGTTATCAAATACAAGGGCAGAGAAATTCTCTTCCAGCTTCTCAGAGAATTCCCCATTGTCAATCCCCAAAGGCTTCCCCTGCTTCTGGTCATTTCAGCAACCTAAACCCAATGGCTGGGCTAGATAACAAGCTGTGTGTGAGATGTAACGTCTAAACTCCTTTAAACATGAGTCTTAATTAAGTAAAATGTCCTAAGATAACACACATTTGAGACCTCTGGGGGATGAACACACTTTGGGTAACATAAGTTGTTGTTTCCTCTGATTTATGATCAAAAGAAATACAAACAGTAGCAGCATTTAATAATTTAACAAATATTATTGGGTACCTACTATGTCCCAGGTGCTAAGTGCTGCACAAACAACAGTAAATAAGAAAGCCCAGGTCCCTGCCCTCCAGAGGCTTACGCTGGGGTGAACACAGACAAGTGACCGGGCAGGTAAGATTAACCCTGTGAGGACTGTCCAGGTGACTGTGGGTGCACCTGGCGGGGAGGGGGCATCGCATACTCTACCCCAGACATAGGGAGTGGGGAGGTGCACTAGGGAGAGTTAGAACTGAGAAAGAAACTGGACAAACTCAGGGCTTAGAGGGCACGTAGGTATAGGGCAGAGGCAAGGAGGGACCAGATCATGCATGGATGTGCACTTCACCCCAAAAGCAATGAGTTTTCAGCAGG
>NW_006795398.1:618521-619417 GCF_000442215.2 Lipotes vexillifer
GTCAGACTGTGTTTTAGGAATATAACTGGCCAGAGGGAGGAGTATGGATTTGGGGTCTGGCTGCATGGAGACAGAGAGGAGGGAGCTCCATTAGGGGAGCGCTCACGGTGGCGGGGTCCAGCCAGGTAGAAGCAGAGAGGTCTTGGATTACACAGATTTAACTGCCTTCCGTCAATAACCTTCAGGCAGCTTCGAGGCTTCTTATTTAACTAGCGGGGAGGTGGAGGGGGGTGGTCATCAAAGAAGGGCTTTCGCGAATTCTTGTGGCCCCACGGAACAGAGAACCAGACAGGAGCTGTCAGCACACACCCCCATGAACCCATCTCCATCTTGTCTTTAAAATAAAATACTAGGAGGAAAGCAGGAAGGCTGCAGGGTCAAAGGGATTTCAGAGAAGCAGGCCGTTTTGAAAACACTTGCAGTTTCTTGGTTGGGTCCAGCGAACGGGGCGGGGTCTCGTGGGGTGAGAGTCGTCCCCTTTGGCTGCCCATCAAAATCTTCCCCCGCCACTGGCGCCCACGCAGGACCGCAGGAGATAAACAAACAGACCCACCAAGGTGGGCCTGTTCTGCCCTGGGATGCTCTGGGCCTGGATCTGCCGCTTCCGTTTGGCTGGAAGTAGTTGGAAAACCTGAGCAAATGCCCTGGTTGGGTTTTCCTGAAGCCCTGCGAAGCACTGCCTTTCCTCTGAGTCTGCATAGCTTGGCTCACCCTGCGCTGTTGGTGTTTCTCAGTGCAGCCAGCAATCTGGCCTCGAGTGTAGCCTGGATACTTAGGGGCTGGGTTAGCCCCCAGCAGTATCCTCTAATCCCTGACCCCACCCATCTCTAAACTCCAAGACCTCTGCCCCTCTCAGCCACACCTTTGAACATGGTGTGGACAGGACAGCTGCGGGG
>NW_006795398.1:619631-629477 GCF_000442215.2 Lipotes vexillifer
GGGGCAGAGACCCCTGCGGGATGATCTGATTAAGGTTTAACTCCTGGAGATCAAGCACTGGGCCTTCCCACTCCTGTCTCAAGGCAGCCTCACAAGAACCACACTCAAATGCACACAGAACAGCCACGCCTTCCCTCCCACATGTTTATACTGCTTTCCAGGTGGGCAGCCCTCCGGTCAGCTCCATCCGTTCAAATAGCCAATAGGGAGGACACAATTTTACCATATTGTCTAACTCTCATTCCCTGGCGTGGTAGCAACAGAACCGAGGTGTGTTTTCTACCTTTGTGTTACCTCTTCACTGTACGATCCCAATGGGAAATACTGCCTCCTGAAGGGTTCCTTATTTGGAATCAAAGGCCTTAAGCCCACTATTTATAAACACGCCCATCCTAAGTTTTCGTTACTGTTTTACAGATGTTGGTAACTAGAGCCTAAAGCGATACAATGCTTTTTTGAATTTATATTATTAAGTCAACACACAGTCAGATCTATGCTTGTGAGCTTCTAATCTTGTCTTGGACTAAAGTCAGCTGTTAGTTTTCTGGATTGTACAAGAAGTGACTCCCGCTCTCCCTTTAAAATCCATTTTCCTTTATTCGTCTTCCTTCCTTCTCTCCTGCTTTCCTTTCTTCCTTCCATCTTTCCTCCCTCCCTTCCCCTCTCCCTTCCTTCCTTCCACAAATATATATGGGATATTTTCTAAGGTACTCGCCTCTTGAAGCAGAGCCCAGTTTCTGATTCTTCTAATTCCCAAGGAGGTCCTTGGTTCTGATAGGACCACCCACCATTGCTGTCCCCAAAGCTGCTTTCTTGACATGTGTGTCCTTTCTTCTGTCCTCCTCAACCAAATCCCTCTTACCACCAAGAGTCCCTTTTCCTTCTTTTTCTTTTTTCTATCAATTCATTTTCTTATCAGAACACCCACATTCATCAATGCCCCCTTTAAATCTGTGATGCACAAAATGAAAACTGTTGTAATGAACATCCTGGCAAATCTAAAGTCCCCTCTGTTTTAGGGGGTCTATAAACTTCGTACGTGTACAGAATCGCAGTAAGTTATAGTTTAAAGCAATTCTCTCTTATCGCTCCTTAAAAATGTCATTTTCCTTTGAACATGACCTTGGAAATAAAATCATGGATGAAAGTTATAAACTTGAGTGGAAATTCTGAGCTCTTGAGGCTATTATGATAGCACACTATTAACAATAAGTAAAGCTACAAAGTGCTGATCATATGCCAGGTTCTGTGGTGTTCTATAAATACAGTTATTCTAATTCTCACAACTCTATAAGACATCATTATTGTGTCACCATTACCCCATTTTTTAGATGCAAAAACACCAACTCGGCAGATCGAGTGACTGGTCTGAGTTCACACTACTGGTGAGGAATAGAGCTAGATTTTGAGCCCCGTGAGTCTGGTTTCAGAGTCTGTGTCCTTGTCAGCTGTGCGACCACCCCATCTCTGGCCCTGCCTTGGAGTTGTGTTCTGAACTTCCTTACACACGAACATGAGCAAAGGCAGAGGTTGGGAGGCATGGAGGTAGCCAGGCAATTTTTCTGAGCGCTACATTTGTATAAGCTCACTCCATCCTTCCAACCACCCTATGAGGCCCCTCTTATTATCATCCCCATTCACAGTTGAGGAATTGCAAAGTTAAGTAACTTGCCCAGTGGGAAGCTTGGTTGTTAGCCCAGGTAAACTGGCACTGTGTTTAATCATTATGCTGCCACTTTCATCTCCAAGACAGGAAGGAAATAGTAACCCCACTCACATAAGCCATCAGGAGGTGACGTCCTTCTTACCTCCGCCATTCCCTGCACTACTTTCTGCTTATCCACCTGTAAGATACCATTCTTCGCTGTGCGAGACACGTGCAGCTCGTGCCAGTGACCCAGGGTGAGGGGCTCTTCACTCCTGTTGAAGGAAGGAAACTGAGCATGGGTTAGCACCACTGGCGTTAGAAATAATGTCCACCAATCTGGCTCACATGAAACGTGCCAACCTTAGGCACCTCACTCCCTTCAGCAAAAAGAAAACCCTTCTCTCTTTCTTGGTAAACACAGCAGTGCTAGCTCCATTTACTGGACCCCTTCATGGGAGGAGTAAGCATCTCACTTATCATTTTACTTATTCCTTACAACAAGTCTGAAATGGGGGTAGGATTAGTCTGGTTTTCAAGATGAGGGGTGACATGAGGCTAAAGTGTGATCAGAGTTGCATACAAGCTTTGAAGAAGAGAAAATTATATAGGCTATGATGTAAAACAGATTCCTTGATGTACTGATATCTGTAGCATCCTCTGAAATGCATAAAAAATAAGATGGGTGGATGGATGGATGGATGGATGGATGGGGAATATACAGATAAATAGATACATGATAAAGCAAATACAGTAGAATGTTAATTGTAGACTATAGGTGGTGGGTATAAGGATCTTACTGTACAATTCTTTCAACTTTTCTGTATGTTTGAAATGTTTCATAATAAAATACTGGGGGGACAGTTTCCATGTTGTCTGATATTGTGAAGAGGATTAAAAGTACTTTACAAGTTCAATTATTAATTCAAGATGGAAACACTTGAAGTTTAAATGATATTGATAAGAGTTTTACATGTTCCATTTTACAGCGAGGTGTGTAAAAGGGTATAAGTATTGCATTTGTGTTTCTAAAGATGTCTCTATAGTTCCTGGCCTTCACTGAACCTCCCAATTATTTTTTGGTCCTGGATCATCTTTAGAAACCCACCAGGAATACCAATGGGCACAATTATTGAAAGGTCTCCACCCGCTCACTTGATTTTTTGCTCTGGAGAATGCTTTTGCCATTTGTCCTTAGCAATTAGAATTTAATCACCTTGGCTCAATCAATATGCAATAAAGATCTTGTTCAGCAGCCCATCTCCATAATAACCAACGGCGCCTGAGCCTGTTCTTGTTGCGTAGAGGTCGTTCCCCGTCGACACGCTGCTTCCCTCATCAGAGTGTTACTGACTGTGGCCATTATGAGCTCACTGCAGTTGTCTCGATTTTTGAATCAAGTTCAGACCACCTTATCCTTTTCCTAAAGTTAAAATGATTTGGCCAATTCCGCAGCTTCCTGTAGTTGAGACTTTCACTGAACTGTCTTAATGAAGCAGGAAGTCTTGGAACTGGTTTTCAGAATAAACATCTTCCAAAGCGCCGTCTGAAACACTAACCGTGATCGGTGTGGTCAGTTACACTGGAGAAGGGATGGCCCAGGGGAGCAGACGGTGGTCTGTTCCTTGGAATCTCTGAGTTCTTGCCTCCTTTTCATCACACCTAATACTAAAGAATTCTTTTTCCAGGAGCCTTTCCTGACAGGCAGGGAAGCAATAACTTATGTGGAAAAAAAAAAAAGAAAAACACCTCTTGTCAAAAATAGAAACAGAATTATGAACGAGGGAAATGCTGGACTTCTAAGGTTCCACTGTGACCCCATAGCTGGAGCTGCCACTGTTGAGGTGCAGGGGGCAGGGGGCAATCTGTGCAGGAGGAGGGCTGATGAGCCCTGACCCTCCCCAGCCCTTTCTGTTCATTCCTCCTCCAGGAAGAGGCCATTTGAAAGTACAAGGTGATATTCAAGGAGTCTTCCTTTCTTGAACTGACAAATAATTCTAAGTGAATTGCTTAGACTGTTTTGCATAATCATATGTAAATTGAATCAATTAAATACCCACCAAAGTTGTCTTGAGACATAGGATGTTCTTGCCTAACCAGAGGTACAAAAGTGTCCATTCCCCAAGGTGGGAGGGCTCAGTGATGTGTAGGAATTCAGCTCTTAAGGACAAAAATGAACTGTCCTTTTAAAGAATTGTTGAAATCTAATGCAGTAAGCACTTCCCATCAGCCATGAAAAATGATCAGCAATTAAGGGCAACGCATGGCTATAAGATCTCAGCGACAAACTCTTTCTAGAAATGACAGTCTAGCAATATGAATTGTGATTCAACACAGCCCACGATTTCCTTTAAAACAACAACAAAGACTAACCGATTTCCTGCTGCAGGGCACTGTTGAACAAAACACCACAGTGTGTTTCAAAAGCGAAGAAATCCGCCAAATGTAGGAACAAGAGGCATGCCTGCATTAGATTAGCAGGCCTCCCGCTTGAAGGTAAAAACTACCATGGGAGGAACACAGTGAGAAGAGGGAGACATAAACAAGTAGGAAAAATATCTGCACCTCCCAACTGCAGGCTCTGAGGGATTCACAAAGATGCTGCCACACTGTATGGGAACAATCGATCTGCTAAGACAATGAATAGTACAAACTAGATAACAGAAGGAAAGTTTTGATAACCCAGAACCCAACCTGCAGACACCAGCAAGCGCTTTAGAAGCACTTAGTTACTCCATGCTATTGAAACCAGTCATCACACAGCCTTCACCAGCACGTTGGTCAGGGAAGGGTCTTTGCAGTTGCTGGTGATTTGCTATCGGCTTCTCTATATGGAGAATAATAAGAGCCATGCCAAATAACTAGTTGCCACCAAAGAAATAAAGCAAGAGGAAAGTTAAAATTTAAAGTGAGGCCACCCCAATCTATTGATGCATAGCAATGAATGATTACGTGATAATTATGTATTTATTCACGTATGAGCATGTGTAATGTAATGCCACAGTGTGGTCACTCAATGCTGGTGAGGAAGTCGGTGTCCTTTTGAAATCCTCTTAATCTAATGGAAACAACTTGTTAAGCTCCTATCAATAGGACGGTTGTGGGGAATAGGGCAGATGAATAATAATTTGATGCTTTTGTTTTGTTTTGTTTTGTTTTGTTTTTTGCGGTACGCGGGCCTCTCACTGTCGTGGCCTCTCCCGTTGCGGAGCACAGGCTCCGGACGCGCAGGCTCAGCGGCCGTGGCTCACGGGCCCAGCCGCTCCGCGGCACGTGGGATCTTCCCGGACCGGGGCACGAACCCGTGTCCCCTGCATCGGCAGGCGGACTCTCAACCACTGCGCCACCAGGGAAGCTTTGTTTTTAAGTGATTGTGGCTCTGATACACACTACTTCCAATGGACAAAATAAATAAATAAATAAAGTGAGGTCACCAAGGAAATTTCTGTTCATTACATTTCTATTGGTACTTTTTAAACTAGTTGTCATATATTTGCCCACTAAGTGATGCTCTGAGCAAGGTGCTGATTGACAGTTTATCACGTTTCTGCTGATTGCGCTGCATGATCTTAGGTGGAGAGGACTGGGTAGTTATTCAAGAAGAGGAAACCTTGCCAGTAGGAGAGCATGATCTCTGGGAAGCACGTCATCTGTATGAATCAGGACAGGTTTCAGAAAAGATAACTGTGTAGGCAAGACAGGAAGAGAGCAAGCTGGTAGATGACAAATTTGTCTTTCTTCAAAGTGACTGTTGACTGGCTTTTGAGGGGAGGGGGACCCTGACGGTCTCAGCCCTTACCTGAGAACACCAGTCCCAGAGCCGCAGTCAAAGCGGAACTCCACGTGGCCCCCTGCCATGTTGATAGACAGGAAGTCTTTGCTGCCCGTGTCATAGCTGTACAGGAGGACGCCGTCATCTGAGTCAGGCCAAAACGTGATCTCGAACGCCATGAAGGAAAGGTAATGCCTGGGCTCCAGTGGCCAGGGTGTTGCAGCGTAGGACCTCAGAGACTCTCTGAACTGAGGAATGGTCAAGGTGAAAGCTGAAAGAACAAGCACGTGGTTAGAAATCCCTCCGTGCCAGAACCAGCATCTTCTTTTCCTCCTGGGTACAGAACTAAACTCTATTTCTCAGCTGCTCTGAAGATAGGTGGGTGGCGTAGCTGAGTTCTGGCCACTGGAATGTGGGTGGGAGTAGTACACAGAATTCCAGGTCTGGCCCCTAAGGCTTCCCTCCATCCTCCACTTGTTCCTTCTTCTTCCCCTGCTGGCTGGATGCAGGAATCCGCGGAGGATTCTAAGACGCCAGCAGAACCACTAGAAGGCAGGCGTCTGCGCCCCCGAATGACTACGTGGGGCAGAGCACACTCCTCCCACTGACCTTCAGTGATGTGAGCAAAGATCAACCGTTAGTGTGTTAGGCTACAGAAATACGAGGATGGTGTGTAACAGCTTTGGCTTACCCTGACTCACAACGCCCTCTTCTAGGTGACGAGAAATTTGAGATTATACAGAGTTAAAAAAAACACTTTTCCCCGGGATGGTGTCTTAGGGCCAAATCTGAACCACTGGCAGAAAAGTTAAAACATGTTCAATGCTGTTTGGGTGTTCCAAAACCTTTTAAGTCTTTCAAAATTTCCATTATTATATGTGTGTATTTGTGTGTGCGTGTGTGTTTACATGTATGTATACATATATGTGTATATATATAAATATAATCAATATATACAGTATTGAGAGGTAGAATAATTCAGCAGAACAGTACAAAGAGAAAGAAACATCACATTGTTAATGTTTCTGTGTGTACCTTCCCAACATTTTCTCTGAAACCATCAGATATTCTAAGGAGCCTGAGCTGTGAATGCTTCAAATTCTGACACAAACCACACAAATATAGGCTTTTCAAAGCTATGTGAGGGCCAAGATGAGCCCACCAAAGCCTGGCCCAGGAACATCTTAAAGAGAACTTGTCTTTGGCTGGTTTGCCACTCTGACACCTGAAGACACTCCAACCTGGTTAAAGAAAAGATTCTCCCATCCCTCCCAACAAAGCAACATTAATCCCATAAAAATATATGGGACCTTGCTAAAAGTACATTGATGAAAAATTACATCAACATGAATTAACAATGCAGACAGAAATCGCCATCAGCTTGCTTCTTTCTCACCATCTTCACAGTGTCGACCTCTAAATCCCAGGGGACAGAGGCAAATGTAGGAGTCAGCTTTGCTTGCTGTGCAGGTGCCACCATTGATGCAGGAGGCTTCATCGCAGATTCCACTGCTGCATTCCCCTAAATACAGAATGGGAATGACAAAGCCAATTCATCACGTGAGCCAGTCCAAGACTGAGCACGCCCACAGCTCACGATTCTGAACAAATACAGTTCGTGCCCCACTCCTGTTGATTTGCTCCTCTGCACAACTGCAAAGCAGCTTTCAGGATAAGTGGAACTTCCCTTCATTTTAATTTGATTTTGGTTTACTCTTTATGAAGGGCCACAGGGATGCTTTAAAACATGGCGGACACAGTAAATCAAATAACAAATAACTGGGCAATTTTATGACCACTGACAGGGATGACAGAGTTGTTTCTGCCTGTAACTCATCTCGCTGTTGTTCTCACAAGAGTGTGTTACCATCCCTCCAATGTCAGCAGAGTGTTTATGTTAAAAGCATTCTCATTTGTTTGGCCCCAATTACCTTAAGTGCTGCCCGCCTTCTTGGTTGAACGTTGGGTCAAGCAAGATAAGCACAGGAGGAGGTAAGGAGCCTTGTCGAAGCTTATTAACTGCCCTGGACTGTCAACTTGTCTGTCTGGAGCAGGGAGGGGAGTGGGGGGGGCTCCATAATACCTTAGCAGGGGGTTCCAGAATCTCTACTTCTAAACTCAAGGTTACAGTCTTATGAGGGACAGCAAGGTGACCGGAAGTAAAAAGTGCTGAAAGGTTCAACATCAGATGGGTTAGTTCTCTCTACCAAACACACATCGGAGAGACCCGTGAAGGGTACACTTGGTCATTTTCAAGTGTAGGTCACCAGATGAAGTGAAAACAAACTGACTTTTCCTGGGCTGCTTTTCTTCTGCTCCTTTGCTCTTCCTTTTCTCCTTGTGTATAAGAAATAAATTAGGCAGATGGGCCACAACGTGGCCCAGAACTACAAAGGTGAGTCCAAAGCCCATTTTCTTGGGATGGAGGCAAAGGGGTGCATCTCTGGTTGAGCCACGAGGGGTCCAGCTCTGCATCGCACAGTCTCCAATGTGACGCCTGTGGGAGCTGGTAGCCGCCCCCCTACACCCCTACACCCCTCCACCGCCGTGAGATGAGGAACCCCTGTGGCCTGATTGTGTCATCTCAACAGGTGAGTCTCTCATCCTTTCGTCATCAGTCATCTGTTTTTGTTGAATGGATCCAGTCGTTTCTTTTCCGAAAGCCTCCTCAGGAGGAGGGGGAAGGGCTTGGCATACCGTGTACCCAGGAGAGGAGACCCACTCCAGGAGCTGATAACAGAATTTAATGACAGCCCTTCCAGATGGCTTGCCTCTCCAGCCAGGTGGGCTGGCCTCTATGAATTCCAGCTGGGGGCCACTGGAAGTTCAGGCAGAAGTGACGGTGGTCTCTTTTTTTTTTCAGCCACAGCCCTGAGAGCACTGCCAGCAGCCACAGCCTCCATAGAGAGGCCAACTTGAATTTAGAGAGCCAAACTCTCACAGGTCCCCGTGCTCCACCGATTTCGGTGGGCTGGGAGGCTTTCTCAGAGAAGGGCTGGTCCCACAGGAAGAAGTGGAGTCCTTGGCTTATCTTAGATACACACGGGAAAAATTAGTTTACAAATTTGCTTTGTAACTATTTTTTATAGGTGGGAGTTGACGGGGAGGGGTGTTGAAAGCCAGCCAGAGATGTTTACTGGATGAAAGCAGTGTTTCAGCAAGACTGTGCTGGCAATGGTATGCAAGATAGATTGTGAGCTATGGGGGTGGGAAAGAGGAGAGAAATCCTACGGGGAGGTAAACTGCAGCTGGAGAGGGTGCTCGCAGAGGAAATGGAGAGAAAATGAACAATCAAAGGCGCAGAGGGCAAGCAGGAGTAGCCAGTTCATTCTAGAAGCTGAAGGTGGAAGGAGACTCCAGCATAACCTCAAGGCTTCTAGCTGGGAAGACCGAAAGGAGAGTGGCAAGAGAAAGGAAACGAGGGAAGCTGCGAACAGGACCTGGCTGCCAATGAGCAGAGCAGCTGGCTTTCGTTCAACCTAAGCATAAGGTGATGGTGGAAATAACTGCTGCTGAGCCCTTCCTGCACACAGGTGAGGGCTGGAGGGGCCGCAGCAAGGTAGGAGCGACCCTGATACCAAGAACATATGTGCTCCTTGAGAGGACAGGATGGAAGGGCCCCTGGAAATCCCAGGGCACCGAAGGAGGGTGAGGAACTGGCAGAGAAGACAAAGGGGGAACAGATGAAGGACACAGAGGACCCAGACAAGGTGGGTTCCCAGAAGCTCAGGGTAAGCAAAAGCCAAGAGAGAAGTCAAGTGAATACCGCTGAGAGGTCCAGCAGGTGTCTGCAAAGAAAGAACCACTCACAGCTTCAGGGGAGCAGCTTTGCTCTGCAGTGGAAGGCAGAACCCCAGCACAGGAAGTACAGACATGGGGCCTGGAGGGTTGCTGGACTCAGGTTTTGAAAGGAGGAGAGAAGTCCGCAGGGTTCCCGAATCAGAAAGGTCCAGGGTCACGCAAACATGGCACTGGTTGAAGCTGGGGAGGACTGAGTGGGCGTGAATAAGCTAGAGCAAGGCGTCCATGAACGTTGATGGGGAAAAACTTTTATCTTTATTTTCCATGATCTCTAACTGGACCTGACTATTTCCCTTACTTATTAATGGAGGTAACGAATCTCCAGTATTAGCAGTTCTTGTGAATTGTGCCCAATGGACCTGAGAATGGGGTGAATCACTTTCCATTTGCTGCGGGTATCTCAAAACATCATTTATTCTCATCACTCCTTTGACAGCATGGTCGTTATTGCACCCACCATTGAAGAATCCTGTTCTTTAGTGCTTTATAAAGAAGGATATACATTACTATAATAACAGAACTTTATTATATAGCTTTATTTCAATATAACTTTTTCCTATCATGTATATTTATTAACTGCATTTGAAAACATCTTTCTTTTTTTTTTTTTTTTTTTTTTTTTTTTTTT
>NW_006795398.1:629693-725451 GCF_000442215.2 Lipotes vexillifer
ACGCGGGCCTCTCACTGTTGTGGCCTCTCCCGTTGCGGAGCACGGGCTCTGGACGCGTAGGCCCAGCGGCCATGGCTCACGGGCCCAGCCGCTCCGCAGCATGTGGGATCTTCCCGGACCAGGGCACGAACCCACGTCCCCTGCATCGGCAGGCGGACTCTCAACCACTGCGCCACCAGGGAAGCCCTGAAAACATCCTTCTGAGAAGAGGTCCACAGATTTCACCAGACTGCCAAAGGGGTCCATGTCACACGAAAGCTTAAGAAGCCTTGGGTTATTGAGAAGTGACAACCTCGGCAGCAAGGTCCCAGGAACATAGGGAAGGATGGGTGCAGAGTGTAGATGAAAAGGTTAGTCTGAGGAAGGAGAACTCTCAACTCTGAGAGTAGGAGGAAGGAGGTGCCAGATCATGTGTGCAGGGAGCTGGCAGGACCGCATCATCGATATATAAAATAACTTTGATTGACACTGATACTTCCTATACACCAGCCGTTATGTAAGTTTACGCAAGAAAATGAAGTGAGGGGCAGGAGAGAGACCAGGCTCCCAAGGAGGGGAGAGAAGGTGGAGTGGAATACACTAAGGAGCCCACGGACGGCGAGGAGCCTCCCTGCCCCTCGCCCCCCAACCCAGCGCAACAGTGAGGCTTGTCTATTTCCCCTCCTGAGGATCTGTCAAGTGTGTCACCACTACCACCCTGGATCAAACCATCTCTGATCTGAACTCCTGCACAGCCTCCCAGCTGGTCTACATGCCCCCCGTGAAGACCCTTTCCAAAAAGCTGTCTATAGTCAGAGGGATCATTGCAAAACACAGACAAGATCATGAGACCCACCTCCCCTCATACTCCCACTGGGACAGGGCATTTCCTCTGCCTGGAATGCACTTCCCTCTCATCTCTGCTTTTTAACTTCTACTCTTGCTTCAGATATCAACTTCACATTACAGCCTCAGAAATGCTTTTCCTGACCCCCAGCCCATAAATCTCCCTATTATACATTAGTATTGCACTTCCCCTTTGTAACACTCCAAATTGCAATTTTACATTTATTTCTGTGATGCTTATTTGATTAATTTGGTCTCTCCCAGGGAGAGTTATGACAGGAGGGATGAGCTGAGATCCTGTCTTGTTTACCGCTTTATCTTAAGCATCCAGTGCTGTGACCAGCACAGGAGCTGAAATCAGTATTTACCAAGTGGAAGGAAGAGTAAGGGAGTGATAAGCCATAGTGAGACCCGTGGCCCCTGCAGACCTCATGAGTCTTGAATAACTTGGGAAGTTGGCTCTGTGACACTGCAGGGCGGGGATCCAAGAAGGGATTGGAAAAAATGAGTGGTGGTGGCTTAGGTTGGAGAATTTGGGTGGAAATAATAAAAGAAAAGTCTGGGCCAGAGAATACAAAATTTTGCTGAGATTGCTGACTATTCTAGAATGTGAGTTCACAGAGAATCCAATAGCTGGAAATAATTTAATGAAGGAGATGAGGTGGGAGGGGTCGAGTAATGAAAGGCCCCTTGGAAACAGGTTTCTTGAGTTTGGGGAGGTGGGACAGAGAAAAAACTGTGGTTGAAGCCGGCAAGGCCAAGTTAGAGATCAGAGGGAAGGAGCCATGACTTGCACCTGTCCTCACCCTCTCCTGGAAGCCTGCATCTCCATGGGAAATTCACCGCTGTTTCCAAGAGCCCAGTCTCCCCCATGGTGAGACTGCATTTAAGTTATAGGAACTTGAACTTCCAGAGGACTTATCCAAAGGAAAACAAATATGGAGGTGAGGAAGTACAGACAGCCCTGTTCTTGTACCCCAGCGGGGGAAATGGGAAGAAATGGAAAAAAAAAGGCCATGTGACCAATGCCTGCCACTAAGGTTGACAGAGAGCAACGGAATAATCCAATAGCTGCCCCCAGGGATCCCAGAGCCAGCAAGGTGGGTCCTCCGGGTTCATCCGCTCAATGGAGAGGTTAGTATTGTACCGGGTGAGAATTTAAAACGCTGTCAGAAACTGGCCCTTACTCAATTTTGCAACTTCTTAACTACCTGTCAGAGATCACAAGACTGCCATATCTGTCCTTCAGGGCTGTTTCCCTGTGAGTTCAATGAAGAGAGAAGAAACAACTTATACCCTGTGGATTGGGAGAGTCAGAATATTAATAATAATAACAACAGGAAACATTTACTACACATTTGCTATGTGCAAGGCTTTATTCTAAGTACTCTATAAGCACCGTGACTCATCCGGACAAAATAATCTTATGAGGCAGTTACTATTTATAGATGGGGATATTGAGTCTCAAAGGGGTTAACTGACCTGCCAAATCCAGGCAGTCTGCCTTCAGAGTCCAGACTCTTCAACACCACAGGAGACTTCTCGTGGGCTTGCTGGTTCTCACCTTACCACAGCAGGAGCCTTTGTAATAGCTTTAGTCACTACTGTTGATTGTTTGCTTTGACCAAGTGATCAATTGAGGGAAAAAGTAACATAGGGAAAAACAGGTGGAGAGTAATCTTTCCCTTTCAAGTAAACTCCATCTTTTGTACTTTTAACAATGGTGTCACCTTTAGGAGTGAGAAAAGTAGAAGGAAGCAATTTGAAACCAATTCGGGAGCCTCTGATGTGGCAGATGTGGTTAAGAGGGCAGGCACTGGTGCCAGAATTGCTGAGGTCACCATTTACCAGCTTTACCACCTACTAGCTGTGTGACCTTAGGCAAGTTACTCAACTGTTCTGAACCACCAGCTCTACCACCAGCACTTACTTTGTAGGAATCTCGAGAAGATTAAAGTAGTTCTGAATGGTGGCTACATGTAGTAGGTGCTCACATAATATTAGCTACAAAACAAAGAAACAAAACAAACAAACTGTACTTGGAGTCATGAAGATCGAATCCTAGCTCTGACTCAGAAATGGAGAGAGGGCGGAATAGGATCATATGTGGTAGAGCAAACGCAGGCAAATGTGAATGGTAGAAGCTAGATCGAGCGCACGTGGTATTCACCATGCGTTCTTTCAAAATGACATCTTGAAGATGGACAACAAAGAGACCCAAGAAAGGAACTTGCCATTCCTTGCAATAACAATGTCATATGAGGATGTGATGCTCAGAGTTGTGGCACCATCTTGGGATTATGAGTGAAAAACAAGAGAACCACTGAGATACCAACCCAGAGTTCTAACATCATTGAGTCACTGTTAGGGACTGAACTGTGTCCTCCCAAAATTCATAGGTTGAAGCCGTAACTCCCAATGTGACTGTATTTGGAGACAGGGCATTTAAGGAGGTAATGAAAGTTAAATGAGGTCATGTGAGTGGTCCTAATCCAATCTGACTGGTGTCTTTATAAGAAAAGGGAGAGACACAGGATTCAAGCACAGACAAAAGGCCATGTGAGGGCACTGTGAGAAGGTGGCCATTTGCAAGCCAAGGAGAGAGGCTTCAGGAGAAACCAAACATGACAACACCTTAATCTTGGATTTCCAGCCTCCAGAACTGTGAGAAAATAAATATCTGTTGTTTAAACCACCCAGTCTGTGGTATTTTGTTATGGTGGCCCTAGCTGACTAAAACAGTCATTGAATTAACCAACCTTAGAATTATCTATCTGCTGCCTTCAGTGATGGAATAAATGTCCTTATTTCTTTAAAAACAATCCTAGTCTTTTCAGCAAATGGTGCTGGAATGACTGGGCTTCCACATACCAAAAAAAAAAAAAAAAAAAAAAAAAAAAACACGAATCTAGACACAGACCTTACACCCTTCACAAAAATTAACTCAAAATGTATCACAGACCTAAATGTAAACATGAAACTATAAAACTCATAGAAAATAACATAGGTGAAAATCTAGATGACCTTGGGTAAGGCAATGACTTTTTAGATATAACACCAAAGACAGGATCCATGAAAGAAATAATTGATAAGCTGAACTTCATTAAAATTAAAAACTTCTGCTCTGTGAAACACAATGTCTAGAGGATGAGAAAACAAGCCACAGATAAGAAAACATTTTCAAAAGACACATCTGATAAAGGATTGTTATCCAAAATAAGTAAAGAACTCTTAAAACTCAATAATAAGAAAACAAACAACTCAATTGGAAATGAGCCAAAGATCTTAACAGATACCTCACCAAAGAAGATATAGAGATGGCAAATAAACATGTGAGAAGATGCTCCATATCATATGTCATCAGGGAAATGCAAATTACAACAACAAGATACCACTATGCACCTATCAGAATGGCCAGAATATGGAACACTGACAACATCAAACGCTAACAAGAATGTGGAGCAAAAGGAACTCTCATGCATTCACGGCGGGAATGCAAAATGATACAGTCCACAGTTTGGTGGTTTCTTACAAAACTAAACATACTCTTACCACATGATCAAGTGATCACACTCTTGGGTGTTTACCCAAAAGAGCTGAAAACTTATGTCCACCCCAAAACCTGGATGTTTATAGCAGCTTTATTGATAATTACCAAAGCTTGGAAGCAGCCAAGATGTCCTTCAGTAGGTGAACAGATAAATTGTGGTCCATCCAGACAATGGAATATTATTCAGTGCTAAAAAGAAATGAGCTATCAAGCCATGAAAAGACACGGAGGGAACTTAGATTCATATTACTAACTGAAAGAAGCCAATCTATTAAGGCTACATAATGTATGATTCCAACTATATGACATTCTGGAAAAGGCAAAACTATAAAGAATATAAAAAGATCAGTGGTTGCCAGGGGTTGGAGATGGGGGGAGGAGATAAATAAGCAGAGCACACAGGAATTTTAAGGCAGTGAAAATACTCTGTATGATACCATAAGGATGGATATATGTTAGTATACATTTGTCCAAACCCATAGAACATAAAACACTATAAGTGAACCATAATGTAAACTATGGATTTGGGGCAATTATGATGTGTCAACAGGTTCATCAATTGTAACAAATATACCACTCCAATGGGGGATGTTGATAATTGGGGGGTGGGGGCCTACGTGTGTGTGGGACCAGAGGGCATATGGGAAATCTCTGTACCTTCCCCCCAATTTTGCTGCGAACCTTAAACTACTCAAAAAATAATCTTAATTTAAAAAAAGGAAAATAGAAAAAAACCACAATCCTAGTTCTGCCCTATTTTAGATAAGTTCTTTAACTTTTACAAGTCCCAGTGTCTTCATGTATAAAATAAGTATAATAATAATCTCTACCTCCTCAAGTCAGTATGAGGAATAAATGAGAGGGCGTCAAGAACGTGTTTGGCACGGTGGTCAAGAATTGGAATGTGGCCATTTCTTTTGGAAGCAAAGAGTATACGAAAGATCTTTCTACATTATTGTGTTGGTTCTTCCACTGGACTGGGTGAGGAAGGGTGAAAGGGCTGAAATGCTGTTGCCTTGTCAGATGAGACCAGGCTACGTTTCATGAAGAGCGCCAAGATGACAGCAGGACACAACCAAGGGTTTGGTCCACCCTTGGTCTTATTTACCACGTCTGAGTGTTCAGATTCAAGGTCATCATGTCTTCAGAGCACCAACCTCACCCCTCAGGCCCACCTGCCTCCTAAAGTTCTGCATTAACCATCTGCCTAGGGTTGTAGCCCATGAAGCTTCTCCCCACCCTGGCCCAAATCAGAAAGGCAGTCCCACGAGAGCATCCCACCCACTGGGCAACCACTTACCCACATCAGCCCCGCTGAGTGCCTTCCCCAGCGGCCAGGGCCTCAAGTCCATTCTCTTCCCATTAACAGTGAGTGACTGTACACAGCCTTGAAAGCCTCGGTTTGTCCCTGTTGCTCTCACCAACCAGTAAGCACGGGGAGCCCCACCAAGATAGAGAGGCGTCTGGAAGGTAATTTTACTGTACTGGCCCTTTAAGAAAGATGGAAACAGTAACTCACTACACAAAGTCAAAAGCTAAAACACAACAGATTTTCATGAGGGACATGGTTAAGATGCAATTTATAGCACCAGTGTTTTCTTCCATCTGTATTTAAGTCACTGTCCTACTGGAAAATTAAACCCACGGTTACCACAGAAAACTCAAGAGAGCTTTTCAGAGGGCTGTCTTTCGAGAAGGGATGATTTTGGAACCTAGAAGGGAAGGGAAGGTGGGTTAGAGCCGGGAGCAACCCAACAGGCAGGGTACCATGATAGGCATCCCCAAAAAAAACCTTTCTCTTTCCAGTCCTGACACCAAGTTACTGTGTATCTTGGATGGATCATAGGGCTATTCTGTGTCTCAAAAGGTGATAATACTAATTTTGTGTATACGTGGGCTAACGTTTACCCTTTTACTGTCCTAGTCACCTTTATACTATGTCCTGCAAGAGGCATTTGTGAGGAAGAGGGAAATTGCCAAGACTGAGTTGCAAAATATTTTGAAATTTGCTCATGGATACAATTTTTTTAAAGTGTTATTACAGCTAAGTAGGGACATTTCCAATCTTAGACTAAACCACAATCTGGATTGTAGATTTTGAGGCTACAGAATACAGAGCTGAACATTAGGTGGGTCAGAATTAAGGTGCTCTTGGTTATTTGTTATTTTTATTGCAGAAATATCTCATTTGCTTGGATTAAAGGGTATAGAAGGAGGTTGGGAAAAGGTATGCTGCAAGAAGTTATAAAATGTCTAGAATGTAAGCCACTGAAATGTAATCTTTATCCTTTATACTTTTGTTATCAATAAGTAAAACATCTAATCATTGCTTTATCTCTCCTAATGAATAGATAAGAATCATTTGTAAATAGTATATTAAATATGAACTAGGCAGCTTTAAAGTATTTACAGTGGATTTTAAGGATTAATTATTTGCCAGCCACTGGCATATAGCTTTCGTTAGATGAATTGAGTGCCCTGTGGGCTTATTTCACCAAGATCCTCAGGATTTACTTCTTCTGGATCCCTTCCTCACCCTTCTGGCCCTATTCCCTGATCCAGGACCCCAGCAGGAGCCTGACAACTAAATCCTTTTCTCCTTGTTTGGAACATTAAGTGCATCAGAGGGGTGGGTAGCTCCTCTGAAGCTCCCTTCACAACATCCCAGGCAATAGTCTTTGAGACTAGCCTTTACCTTCCTCTAATGAGGGTTGTCTTTGGGCCTCTGGAGGCTGCTTTGCCTGCCTATGCAGAGAACTGGTGGTATCCTGGAGTCTGCAGTCCCCTGGCACAGCCCTTAACAAGTTTTAATGGGTGCTTAAGTGTGAAAGTCCAATTCCCTTGCTGTGGGTTGGCATTACTCCGTGGTACTACTTACACGCCAGAGCTCCCCTGTGGGATCAGGCTAAAGCCAGATCCTGATGCACTTTGCCTGAGATCTCACTCTTACTGACTTCTGCCCCTCCCCCGTTCGTCTTAACCCCCTCTCTTACAGGTTTACTATGGGATCCCTTTTTTTTTTTTTTTTTTCTTTTTCTTTTTTTGCGGTACGCGGGCCTCTCACTGTTGTGGCCTCTCCCGTTGCGGAGCACAGGCTCCGGACGCGCAGGCTCAGCGGCCATGGCTCACGGGCCCAGCCGCTCCGCGGCATGTGGGATCTTCCCGGACCGGGGCACGAACCCGTGTCCCCTGCATCGGCAGGCGGGCTCTCAACCACTGCGCCACCAGCGAAGCCCTGGGATCCCTTTCTTAGTGCATCATTTGCATAAGACTCCTCATCTCAGGTCTGTTTTGGGGGAACACTGACTTAAGACGGAGTCACTATCTCTTGAGACAGTTTTCTCAAACATTCCAAATCTGCGGTCCTGCTTATACAACTTGCTTAGCAAGTCTTGGTCGTAGAGAGGCAGATGTTGCCCTGAGTATCCACAAAATTATATGCTTTTTGTAATTAATGCTTACATGCATTAAAATCGTATGCTCTGAAGGCAATCCTCTTCGAGGGTTAGAGTCCCTGTTAGAGTACTGCAAACTACACACATAGGCACCAGAATAGAATAGGATTATCACCTCCATTTTCCTAGATGCTATGCCTCTATTAATGCAGCCTATAATTTCTTTAGCTTGTTGTTATCACATGGCCCTATTTATTAACCTTTACTGAATTTCCTTGTTTTAAACCATAAGACATTTACACATGTGTTACTTCTGTTACAGCTTCTCCACCTGTATTCATGTTAGTATTTTGGACCCAAGTTCAAAGTGTCTTTATTCCTGTCAAATTTAACTTTAACCATAGAAGGCCTATTGTTCTGGCATTTATGTGATTCTGCAGTGCATTTATCCCATCTTTCCCTTCCTTAGAAATATATGCATATCTGCATAAATGATCTTCCTGGATTCACATTCACTCTATTTGGGTTCTTGTTCTTTTGGAACCGCTGGGATTCAAATGAATGACATTTATTTTTTCTATTCTTTTTTTTTTTTTATCAGCAAGTCATGACCCTTAATATAACATGTCTTGTCAGCAAAGAATAGCGAAGAGCCCGGGCAAGGAGAAAGCTATACACATATACACAAAGGCTTTCTTGCTACTTTTTTCCTCAGAGAATACAGATACCTGCCTGATTAGAATCACAGGCTCGGTTCCTTGGCAGGTTGCTAATCCCAACTGTTTATTCTAAATACAGTCCTCAAATTGCTCAGAGCATGACAAATATGTGAATACCTAGGTGATTTGCTGAGTAGCCCAACAGTTACGCTGCTTTACCACTTCCTATAATCACGGCCCCAAAAAGGTGGATGAATGGATTACTCCTGAATATTGAACCAAGTGAACCTTTCGGGACGATTTTCTAAAGCCACAGGATTGCAACACCTCTGCCTTAAAAGCAAGCTTTGTGTTGGGCACTAATAATGGCTTCAATTCTTCCAATATGGGCCTTCCTCCACCCCCTGGCATTGACGTCCTTGTAGAAAGAGAACACATCCCCGGGCACAGAGCCTACTGCACGTCCCTGTGCACCCAGGGCCATGATGCTGGCAAAGTCACCCTTCTCCTAGTTAGATGTGGGATGGACACGTGCCCTGAAAGCCCACCTAGGGTGGAAAGCTGGCAGGGGCACATCAGAGCCAGGTTGCATGGGTTTGCCATGAAAAGCAGCCCATCTGCCAGGGCTGTCAGCTCTCTGCAGTGGGACCCTGCCAGGGTGCTTGTGGTGCGTGCTGGGCAGGGGGGCAGGGAGTGAGCCTCGCACTCACCTGGGACTGGCCTGTCACCGGGGTGCCGTTGTTCAGCTGCAGCAGCCCGTTCAGCCCATCTCTGTAGAGCGTAACCGTGTGCCAGCCCCCTAGTTTGATTTTGGTTTCACTTACGATGATGGCAAGCCCAGTTCCACAGTTAAACCTGTGGGGGAAGAAAAGAAAAGGAAAATTCTTAGATCAACCAGTTCATTATGTTTTCAGACTCCATGGACATCACTTCCACGGTAATGGCTTCTTTGAGAGCCAGTCTGTTCAGAGTTAGGTTTACAAATATCAAGAGCTGTTTAAATCTACACACGGAAGAGCTAGACGCCTCCTTCCCTGGGACCTCCTCAGCCTGGTTGCCTTTAATCTGCCCATAGAACCTTTCAGTGTGGAATCTCCTTTAACCCAACTTTCTCTGCAGCTTAGAGAATCCTGGGCAACTAAGATCTTCCCTCTCCTTCTCAACAAAGACCAGATGCTGAACATGGACTCAAGGTGCAGAGAATTAGAGCTTGAATCATTCTGCTTCCGGGGATTTCTCTGGGGACTTCCCACAACTCCGAAATGACAGGCTCAGTGATGTTAATAAAATGTAAAAGGAAAAAAAAAGAAACCAAGTCTTCACACTCATTTGGACAAGCTGGCCAGCACTGCCATCTGTGTTCAGCTGGGCCTGAGTGCAGGGATGGTTTCCATGGGAGTCTCCAGCTCAGAGGGGATGTGGGTGGAGAACGAGCATTCTCAGACAGTTGCATTATTCTTGTTTTTTTCCCCAACCTCCGTATGGCCTGGGGTGCCCTCTGGTCACTATGCCTGACATGTAGGATTCTGACCTTTTCCAGCCAACCTCCAAGCAGCCACCATGCCACATCCCCATGGGTTCTGAGACTGCCGGTGGGGAAGGAAGCATGGCGGGTGTTGTCCATATCAGGATGTGCACTAATTGCAGCCCACTTCTCATGGCCTCCCTTTGTCTCCTGATCGTCAGTGGAGTGGAATGGGGTGGAGAGGCGTCGCAAAACAGGCTCACATAGCGGGGCGGGGGGGGATCTCAGAATCACGCAGTAGGAGTTGCAGAGATGGAGAGCTGCTACCAGCAAATAACCAGCGGGGCTAGCGGGAGTCAATCAGATCCCCCAAGGGTTAGATCTGTATAAGGTTAGGGCCACTGCCCCAGATTCTGCTGGCTGACCTCAATCTCCCATCAGTCAACGCATTTAGCAAAGGATGCGGGGATGGGGGTGGGGGCATTTTCTACCCCACGTGAGATGCTTGACAGTCTCATCCTTCTTAACCAAAAGTAACTTTTGTGCTAAAATAGTCAAAAGACAATCATGGTTGGTGCTTACTGAGTGCTTTGGCTACGGGTCAGGCACTGCTCTAAGTACTCTCATGTTTTCATGCATTTAATGCCCACAGTAATCCTGGGAGGAAACATGGGCTCCGAGAGGTTAAGTCATTTGCTGACGGTCAGGCCACAGGAGAATAGTGTCATCAGGATCTTAATCAGTGAGCCATGGAGAAGCACCCAGCTGATCCCCACTGGTTGTCCTCAAATAGGTGCTGTGTGCACCTCCATGAGGTGGTTAAAACACTCACACGTCCACAGAACTCTGCATGCAGAAAACCACACATAAACCAAAGGTGGCTTCCAAGGTGCCTTTGGACACAAATGATCAGGGCAGAGGAGCTAAGTCAAATAGTCCACCACAGCCCTGAGGAAAGACGAGGATGGGGTCTGAGCCTCTGGAAACGCTTAGGAGGCTATGGGCTCCTCTCTGGGCTCCGCGCTGTCAGCTGTATCTACCGCAGGGGACAAGGAGGAAGTCCCAGCCTTCTGCCCATCGCATCCACCAAAGCTCCAGGAGAGAACGGACTCAATCGCTTTGGCTCACTGACACATTCCCAGGCGCTGCACCAGTGCCTGGTACAATGTGGCAGCTCAAGAAACATTTGCTGTTGAATGAATAAATGATTACAAGGTTCCAAACTCAAATTTGAGGGGCAACCCTGCAATCCTGATACCCCAGTATTTAGTAAACTGGTCCATGCTCATCCTATACACACTGTTCCTTTATTTACAGGGATCCATTGTGTATAGATTTTGTTCACACTAGAAAAAGGAAAACATAACATAGGGTAGTATTAAAAATCTGAGGGTTTTTTGGCAGGAGTTACCTGAACTGGAGTGAGCGCTGGATGACAGCCAGGGACATGAAATCCCCCCTCCCGTGCTCATTCTCCCCGCAGTAGAGCAGTAAGCCATCCTCCGCCTCTGCCTGTTATTATAGGAACGAAAGCCACACGAACAATGAGCGCCTCTTCCATAAAGGGCCACCTGGAAACACTCATGAATACGAAACTTGAGCATCTCCACTGCGTTCCTATTTACAAGCATGTGGACTCCAATTACTTCCCAGGTACCCAGTCCCAGTTCACTTTCAATAAACAGAGGGCAGCGATATAAACAGTGTGTGAGGAATTTTGCAGTGACGTGAGAGGAAGGTGGCCCCATATCTGACCCACTCTTTACTTGGCTTCATGGATCCACCAGCAGAGGCTCTGGGAAACCATGTGCACAAAGACTGCAGTCACACAGGGGCTGCTCTCGTGCTCATCAAATTCTATTCTCACCAAAGAGCATTTTAGTTTTTCCTCTTTTTTTTAAATTTCCCATGCAAATTGGCTTCTTTCCTTCCATAAGGAGAACATGACAATACAAACAGCCCATGGACTAGTTTAGTTTTCACCCATGTTGTCTGTCCTAGACTGGGACAGATCATCTTTTGGACCCTCAACACTTTGACCGTGACCTGAAGGGGACTTGTTTCCATATCTCCAAACCTTTCCCTGTCATCTGAGATACCCAAAAGAAATCACTTTAAGCTGAAGGTGATGAATTCTGATCCACAGCTGATTCAGATCAGAGAGCATCTATTGGGCCCTCACTGTGTGCCAGGGTTGCATATAGTCATTTTTCTATCTGTTCAGTTACAGTCATAATAATGAACGTTGTTTGGGCTTCCTTTAAAAGGAATTTTGGGCTGGAGAATGCATTTATACCTTCTGAAATCCTGGTCTGTGTCACTATTATGAGTGTTGACCGAAAAAAAAATGCACAACCAGAAGTTGAGAATTACGTTTTATTTGGTGGACTTGCTGAGGACTTTAGCCTGGAGAACAGTCCCTTAGAGCTATTGGGCTTAAGTCCTCAGCAAATTTGCTGAATAAAACATAATTCTCAACTTTTAGGTTATGCATTTTTTTTTCAGTCAACACGAGCAACATGTGTGGGACCCAAATATTCTTCCTGGGAACCTTCAGGCCAACCATTTCCATAGTTCAGTAACATACAGAACCCACCCTCCCTTTGCTGCCGCCCTTGAGCGTGTAAAGTGTGCCCATCGTTCTCGCTAACCTGTGAACGGGTTTACCCCCTGCTTCCTCTCCCCTTTCCTCCTCCCTCTGATGTAGCACACTGCTGTGTTACGGTGCCCCGTAAGCACGCATCAAAGGATTACCCTAAAGATTACCCTTCTTACCCTAAATTCAAGAGTAATTTGAAATGCCTGATAAGAGTTCTTCAAAGGTTCAAAGGTTACATAGGAGTGGCCAAAGAACTGAGGATACTGTATAACAATATCTGAAAAGAGAAAAAGACAAAATCAAAGCATGCTGTTTCCTCACTTCAAATGCAAAAAATCAGTACACACCGTTGCCTGGATGTCGTTAAGTAAAAACCCCTGACAGTCTGTTAAACCTAGCTTACCATTTTCTTCGCTCTACTCTCTACCCCCAGGATTCTCATTCCTGGGGACTTTGAGCTTCTGAAATTCTTAGGGAGAAACTGGATCTTTGGAGATGGTTACTTGCCACCCTCAAGAGAAATCTTTAAGTGGCTTTAAGGCCGCTGACACCTGCTTTCTAGCTGTACATCTGTGTAATATAAGTTGGCTCAATTATTATCCTTCGTAACCTTCACGCACATGTTTCTGTTGCATTTTCTTAGTAGAGGTGTGATAAAAGTAAACCCACCCCCAAGATGCCATCAGGATGACTTATTAATTGCTCCAAAAGGACTACATGTTTGGCACATATAAAAATAGGGCTGCTATCTAACTAGAAGCAATGGAAGTTGCCTCACGTTTGCTCTGTGTAGCTAACTAGCTAATTTAGTGACTGAAACATGGCAGAAGGGGCTTATCTCAGAAAAAGGACTTGAAGGAATCACGTGTGGATGCAAAACTGCCCTCTGGCTCCCCAGTAGGGCCAACCCACCACCATGTTCCCCACCCCACCCCCCCAAGGGCCTACCTTCTGAGCAGCTCTCACCACCTTTGCCCAGGTTGCAGTGGCATCGAGAGCCCCCCCAGGTGTAGTCATTGACACAAAAGCTGTCAGCAGAGCAGAGAATTTCATCACAAGACACGTCAAAAAGCCTTGGCATCATAGCCGCACCGTTCTTCCCTTTCCTCTCCACTGGAGTGGGCTGAGGAGCCACCTCGGTCATGGGGAGAGATGCTGGGGTAGCGGGGACAAGCCTAGAAACGGTCATTGGGTTCGATCTGGGCGCCATCTTGGATTCCACCCAAAATTTCTTATTCCCTTCTTTGATAGCAGGAAGCGGTTTAACCTAAAGACAGAGAAGGAAAAGAAGTTCAGGATTAACACAGAGCACAGTAATTAGACTGCCTTATTTATAGCTGACGCCTAATACTTGAAAATATACTCACTTTTGATACTTACCAAAACCTTGGGATGTACAGAGGGCAAATAGTACTGACTCCAGTTTATGGATAAAGAACTTGAGGCTCAAGGATTTTAAGTCCCTTCTCCTGTATTACTCAGAAAATCAGTGCTAAAGCTGATATTATGTGATTTATTATTATTACAATATCACAAAGATGCATTTACCTTGTCAAGGAATTGTTCATTTCCTTATAAAAACTGAGTTTATACAATTTCACTTGGTGGGAATCTAAACATGTTTTTGCCAGATTGTGAAGTCAGCAGGCAGGAGCTGCCTACAGAGCATCGGCATGGTTGGTACCTAGTTACTATTAATTTATGATCACCCGGTGCCTAATAGTCAGAGGAAATAAATGTGTTAAAAGCAAATGAGCCAAGTTAAGTAAGTTTTAAGTAAAACGTTACTGGTCCATTGACTAAATCACCTTGTTCAGTCAGGAAACAAAAACACCCAGGTTTTAAAGCAGTACTTTTCTTTACCTCCTCAAAGGAAATATCCAAATCTAAGTCGTCTTCATATGTGTCATCATCCTCGCTGACTTCTGTGTCGGTTATATAATGGGGTCCATAGCGCCCACTTCCTGATTCCTCAGGGCCTTCACAGAGAAAAGCAGCACACCGCAGTCAACACATGCCTTCGCTCCCTTTTTTACGCTAACGCAGCCACATACAGAGCTGTGCTGAATGGATGGAGATGTATCGGAAACACACAAGGAATTCAACACAAAAGAGGAAGCAGCACTGAGCAAAAAATATGAAAAACATTTCATCTCATAAGTAATCAAGGAAATGCCTGTTAAAACCAGAAAGAGCTGCCATTTTATACTGACAAGACTGGCAAATACAAAAGTTGAGCAATAAAAAATACTACCAGGGCTTCCCTGGTGGCGCAGTGGTTGAGAGTCCGCCTGCCGATGCAGGGGACACGGGTTCGTGCCCCGGTCCAGGAAGATCCCACATGCCGCGGACCGGCTGGGCCCGTGAGCCATGGCCGCTGAGCCTGCGCGTCCAGAGCCTGTGCTCCGCAGTGGGAGAGGCCGCAACAGTGAGAGGCCCGCGTACCGCAAAAAAAAAAAAAAAAAAAAAAAAAAATACTACCAAGGATGGGATCAATGGACACTCATACTCTGATGTTAGGTGTGTAAACCGGTACATCCCCTTTGCAAAACATTTAGAAATATTTAATGAAGGATATGTTCATAGCTTTTGACGCGGCAATGTCACCCCAACTTACAAAATCTGGAGAAACTTTTCCACACGTGCAAAGAGACATGTGCATAACACATTCATAGCATCAGAATTTGTAACTGTTAAAAAACCCAACTTTGCTATTTTTATAATATCAAGTAATATCCCAAAAATCTGTCAACAGATAATGGATAAATGAATTATAGTATATCTATGGAATGGGATACTATGTAACACAGGAAATAAATAAATGGATATTTAATGAATCGACATGGTTTAATCTCACAAGATTTCATGCAAAAAAATGCAAGTTGCACAGGAACATATCCAGTTTGATGCCATTTATATAAAAGTCAACAGCCAGAAAAACTCTATATTATTTAAGAATAAATATATACAGTTGTCCCTCTTCCCTTGGCATCTGAGGGGTGGTTTTGGTGCAGGACGCCCTCAGATACCAAAATCTACGGATGCTCAAGTTCCTTATATAAAACGGCAGAGTACAGTCAGTCCTTGGTATCTGCGGATTCTGCATCCACGGATTCAACCAACCACGGATCAATATGGACGGCCGACTATATTCAAACTCTTGAGAAAAGTAAGGCAAGGACCAAAAATACATGGGAAAGGTTAGATGAGGGATATGAATGAGGTGTGACACACAGGGGCCTTTGACAGTACTCTATAATATTCTATTTCTTAAGATAGATGCTGGGTACCCATGAGTGTTCATATTATTTTTATATATTATATAAAAACATTAAAGTAATCTCACATATATATAAAAGTATATATATATACTTTTGATATATGAGATAGTCCATTAAAAGTTCTTCAAAATAAGAAAGAGACATACTAGAGCAAACACTCCCACACCCAGAAAAAAAAGGGTCCCTGGGTGGCATCTTGGAGGTCAACCATTTCCAAACATCTTAGCAGGACAACAGGATCTTTCAGAGCTGTAAGGTGGGCTGAGAAAAACTCATAGGGGACAATACAGGGTATTGTTCTTTGGGGGATGGTCAGATTAACATTTTTATTCAGTTGTCATCCACAAAGTCTACTGATCCACAGCAGTCCTGACTTAGGCTAGACACAGGAAGCTCTACCCCCAGGATCTGAGAGCCTTTCAAAGTGCTGCTCCATAGCACCCCCATTTCCTCCTGGTGGCTTTGGGTAGGCACAGGTACCAGCTGCCTTCTCTAATCCAGTCACACCAGGCACCAGGCTTTACGGCTGTAACAATTCTGGCAACAGGAACTGACTTTTGTAGGTCACTGATGCCCATCAGTTATTGAATGATTAGTTGAAAAAAGAAAAAAATGACATTAAAAACATAAATTGGGGCTTCCCTGGTGGCGCAGTGCTTGAGAGTCCGCCTGCCGATGCAGGAGACGCGGGTTCGTGCCCCGTTTCGGGAAGATCCCACGTGCCGCGGAGCGGCTGGGCCCGTGAGCCATGGCCGCTGAGCCTGTGCGTCCGGAGCCTGTGCTCCGCAAATGGGAGAGGCCACAACAGTGAGAGGCCCGCATAACGCAAGGAAAAAAAAAAAAAAAAAAAAAACATAAATTGAACTTAAAGACAATTCTTCTTTCAGAATAAGCTAAGCCAAACACCTTTCTCACAAAAGCAAACTCACCCTCTTCTAAGCAAAGAGCAAGCAGATTGAACACGAAACTAAAGGAAATGTCAGAAAGGGAGTGTGGGATGCCTGCTCAGTGGGCACGCTGCTGACCGGATATCTCCTCCTGCACCAGGAAGAGGGAGACGTGGTCAGCAGGTGATCCAAAGACATCGGAGAAGGTCCTGTTCTCAGGTATCAGGCACATCTTGGTGGAGGTGTTCTCACCACCTCCACACTAATTCCCCAGTTTTATTTAAAATAGCCCACACGTCAACTGAAAATTCAAGCCTGTTGATGTCAGATTTATACCTGGATGCAAATTCTCTTAAGCCACCTGCATCCAGCCAGCACAGCTGTGTGCCAGATGTCTTCACACAAAAAGCTAGAGGCCCTTGAAAACAGCTTCCCCTCTCTTGTCTCTCTGTATCTTTGTATCTTTCTAACTCTCTCCCTGCCTCTCTCTTTCTCTGGGCCTCTTTCTTCTCCCTTTCCTCACTCTCCATTTCTATCTCTGTCTCTCTCATATTTTCAGAATGGATGAATTTCACTAGAACCGATTCATTCGGTAATAAAAGAATTATGTAGCACATGCATGGAGAGACCTGGGTTTTATCTTCAGTAGATGGGCCTCTGTACCTCCAGGGTGTTCACCCTTGCCCTCTGCACATTCTAGCCATTCTTGTAATATTCTCATCATCTCAAGATTCTCTGAATTTCATCTTATAATACTCTATCTGGAAAAAAATCTTCAAAGACCCCAACTGCCAACAAGATAGACGTCCAGGCTCCTTGGTCGAGAATCCCAATGATCACAACTCCGCTTTCTCCTCCCTTCTCCTATCACCATTATTTACTGAAACCTACTGCCTCTCTCCTACTGAAAGGTACTGTTGTTTGCTTCATGGCATACATTTCTAAACTTTACAATAATCCTGAAAGGTAAGTGTGGTAAATTTCATTTGGTAGATAAGAAACTGAAGTCAGGGAAGTTAAGTGGTTTGACCAAGATGAAAGCCTTTGTAACTGGCCGAGCCTAACTCAAAACCAAGTTTGTCTGGTTGCTGCTTTCCCAGTGCCTGTAGGAGAAGGAATCACGGTGGAGAGAGGAAGAGCCTGGGATTTAGAAAATTAACATTTATTGCTCACTTTTACTGTGCCAAGAGCTTTTCATAGATTGTTTCTATTAATTCTCACAAAATCCTGTGAAGTTGGTATTATCACCCCCATTTTACCATGTGAAGGTATAAACTGAAAAAGATTAAATAACTTGCTCAAAGGCACACAGACAATATACAGCAGCACTAGATTTATCCTTGGTCTCTCTTTTGATTACATCATGCCACTTATAATCGGACTCCAAATCATGGTTTTGACTCTATTTTTCCCCCTCTTCCAAAGTTTTAATGGCCAAACTGGTTTACCAGTTGACTTGTGAACACATCTTGTGTTTTCTTACCCCAAGACTTTCGTTAACACTCTTGCCCACATCACCTTCCTTTTCCCTCTTGTATGTCCTTATATACATAGTCTACCCACCCTTCCAGCTGCATGCATTCTGTGGAGACAGAGCTGAATGTGTACCACCCAAAGACCAAAATCAAGTGGTATCTTAAAAAGAGAACAACAGACTCTTCTGGAAAAAAGACGGTGACTCCAGAAAAGATGGAGCAAGCCAAGGCCTGTAGGACATTCTTCCAACTCCTCCTGGATGGTGCCATCCACCCACGAATATATGTCCCTAATCATGAGCTCAGAATAAGCTTGCACAGTTTGTTGAACTCAATGGATAGTCAAGATGGGTTATACATCTTCTGGACTCCTGGCCTCAGAATGTTGCCCTTGTGTTTCTCAACTCAGTTGTGAACCCCCTGAGGGCAGGAACCATATTTTAGACTTCTTGATACGCCTCCCCATCCGCCATTTAAGTAATACTTCCCATACTCACCAAAAGCCAAGGCTTCCACCAGGTACGGGAGATACTACCACAGTGCTGCACTATGGAGGGACTTTGTCCTGTCCTGGCCCAGCTGGTCAGGCCTGTTTAAGTGGTGGAATATTGGGGACAAATCCTTGTATGGTGAGACTTTGCCCCCAAATCCAAAGACATTCTCCCCAAACTGCCACCATTCCTGTCTCTTTCCCCAACTCAGAGCTAGAAGTTTAGAGCTGGAAGAGGACTTAGACACCATCCGGTCCAAAAGTCTCATTTCATAAATGTGGAAACTCAGGCCACAGAAGAGAAGTGACTTGAAACCAAGGTCATGCATCTCATTAGTGGAAAATTCAGGACCAGAACCAAACTATATGACCCTTAGTTCAATATGCAAAATAACATACACATGTTTTGACACCGAGTATCTAATATACTTTAGCCAGAAGGATATAGAGGAACCAGGGGTTGGAGTGTGGGTAACTGAGTTCTCGTCCTGTGCTTTAACCCACCCTAGGAAGTCTACCTTGAAGGAAACTCTTAGAGCAAAGGACCACAAATGCATTGCTGCAGCTATGAAATGGTACCATGATGAGAATGGAAATGACTCCAGCTTCTCTGCTCATTTTGACAAGTAAAATAAGGCATATATTGTTCAATGAATAAGGTTCTTTGGTCCTTATAATCATTGCTTCTGTTTGACACTGCATATAACCTATCTCTTTGAAGCCAGAGGTTACTGCTCAGTTTGGGGAAACAAAGGGGGTGAGATAAGGGTAGGATGACAATGTGGAATTAGAAGGACTTAGAGTCAAAGACATCTTGACTTTCGTAGAAAGGCCTTGGAGATCAGCTAGCACAAGTCCATTTACAGAGGAGTAAACTGAGGCTCAGAGAGACCATGCGACCAGCCCACAGAGACAGTTCAGTGGCAGAGCTGGTCTAGAATTCTGGACTCCTGATGCTGCACTCCAATACTCTTTGCAGCATCTCTTCCTGTTTCTCATAATTACCCAGGCTAATTGTCATTTCCCATTTTTAACAGGAAGGAAATGAGCAGAGAGAGGACCAGACACAGTATGGTGTGAAGACATCTGGAATGAAGTTCCCCACTCTTGTTTCCTGATGACCACACCACCTCAGATCTTAAATCCATGGCTTCCCTAAAGATTTTACCAATGCTGTTGCTAAGTGAGCACAGAATGTACAGTCCAAGCCACTGATAAGAATTCTCCCAGTAGCCTGGGGTTATTGTGATTAAAGTGCATAACTCATCTCTCTCTACTTGACACTTTGTTAATTAGGAAAAGAGAACATTAAAAAGGAGTCATTTATTTAGAACCAGAATAGTCAACCATTAACTGAATACAAAACAAGTTCAAGGGTTATTCCACTACAAGGAAAACTAATATAGAAAAGACAAATTTCTATGACTATATCACAGGATGACTTTTATTTAAAAAAAAAAAAAAAAACCTGTATGCTTGGTTTTATTGAGGCATCACCGGTTTTCTATGAACAGTAAGTTTCTCCGATGTATCATGGTATAGTTGGAAATACCCCTAGTCATGGAAACCAAAAACTGGGAGAGAGATGGACACAAATGACTGTGTGACCTTGAACGAGTCATTTAATCTCACCGGTTCTCGTGTTTTCTAATAAAACAAGGAACTGGACTGGATTTGATGACCTGCTGGCACTAACATTCTGCGACCCTAAAGTTTACACTTTTAATTCAGACACATTGCAAGCATCTGTTACTCCAAGCGAAGTTTGAAAAAGAAACAACTAGGGAATTTCACTTATGTGGATGAAAAAAGGAGTTCGTTCAGCATGGAAGTTACACGCCTCGGGGATTGTAACTTCGCGTTCAATAATATAAGCCTCCCAGAAGATGTGAGTTATCATTTAGCAGAATTCATCTTCATTCATAAGGACCAGGTTGTATTTGGGTCTCTTTTCCTAACAGCTCTTAGCAATGATGAGAGAGGAGCACTTATTCTTCACTCCTGAAGCTGCAATCATGAGAAGAGCTTCCTGGAATACTGTTGAATGCTCGTCCAACCTTTTCGCCTCCCTACAGAGGTAGAGACAGAAACTTAAATGCTGAGTAGAAGCATTTGGTCCATATTTCTGAACTGAGTGAAGCTAATCCATCAAAGGACCTGGGGGAGGGAGGAGGAATTTGGAGCAAATTTGGTCTCTCCCACCTTCCTTCTCTACCTCGACAAGTGGAAAGCAGTGACCTGGGCAGGTGTGATCTCTCTGCAAACCCAAACTTTCCCTCAAGTGGGTTCCATAGCCTGGATTGGGCAAAAGGGAGTTTGCAAAAGGGAGCTTGTACCTTAGAGTAAACTATGTTCTCTGATCTAGCCTTTATCATAAACAAGGACGAGGATGGCATTTGGTTCTTTATCGTCTGAGTCTGTTGTCTTATTTCTCAGTTGGTTCAGAAAAGGGACAAAGAGAAGAAGTGTTATTAGTTGGGCATCCTCAAAACCCCAGCATCAGCCTCGGCGACAGGGACTCAGAGGCTCTGCAAGAATGCTGAATGGTTTCCTTTGCTCCTCCCTTTCCCACAAATAATCTGTCTGGTTCTTTTCTTTCCACCTGAGCGAAACGAACTCATCCCGGGGTACGTTTCTGTGGTGGTAGGGGTGGGATGGTTGGGAGAGAATGGCTCTAGAGAACCAGCTATAGGCAGATATGTTTGCTGTCTTCCATTCATCATGCTTCATGAAACCCTTACTTGACAGCCCAAGAATGTCACCCCAGGCACCAAATGACTTCTAGAGCCCTCACCTCAAAACTTCCCTGACTCCTTTACCTTTATGATCTTTATGCCTGCACACACAGAGGAAGCGTCAACTGCACAACCCCTGTAGAGTGTTGTCTTTTGAAGAACTCAAATCAGTCAACCAAGCACAACCCGCTGTAGCCTTCTCCCTTGGAGTCTCCCTTTCTAAAGATAATGGGGCTGTGGAAAGATAAGCAGATGGCCAGAAACCAAGGTGTTAGGTACCTGCGTCTCTACTACCTGCTGATGGAGGAGATACATAGGCAAAGCATAACGCAAGAGGTGAGGTGGCTGTGAACACAGCAGGACAACCTACGGCCATGTTTTCATCATGGTGTGCTGAAAATTTCAGGTGTGGACTCTTTGTAACTTCAGAGAATAATGAATACTAATTTGTTGACAACATTCTGTGGGGATGCTCAGGACTTGAGGTGGAGTGGGCAGTGTACAATTTAGATAGGCAAGTAAAATATTTCTAAACGGCTGAAATAGTGGCTGGCAGGGTTATGTATACAGCAGGCCCTCAGTATGTATTACTTAGATAAGAGAGCGAGTGATGAGTGAATATTCTCTATAAGAGCAAAATCTTCTTACAAGGTGCTCTGCACATGACAAATGCAAAAAAAAAATGTCTGTTGAAAGACCCTAGCTTTAATCTGGTCGCTGGCAATGCTGTAAGTGTCTAATCAGTCATTTTCACTGGGAGTTTAGTAGTAATTCTCAAGAAACTATTAATAACAGAAAACTATTGTCCATAGTGTCAGGAAGATAAAGGGCTTGAAAAGTGAGAGTTTACTCTCTCTCCACCCCACCCCTCTCTTTCTCTTTCAGCAAAATAATTTGACAGTATATACCAAGTGTTTGAGTTATTTGATTTTCTGATTCTACTACTAGGAATTTGTCCTAAGAAAATAGTCAGATGTATAAAAACATTCATTATCATTTAAACATTACTTTAAGAAATTTAATGGCATGTTCTACGTTCATGGGATGAATTTATGTTTGGAAATATGGAGGTCATTGGCTCTCTTTACATGACTGGTGGGATTGGAAGCAGATTGGAGTGAGTTGAAGAGTTAATAGGAGGTTGGAAAAAAAGTAGTAACAGTTAATGTAGACAACACAATAACTCTAGCCTGAAGGAAAGCAGAGAAATGAGATGGTAGATGGAAGGGTTGTGGGATCCAGGAAGTCTTTTCTGTGAGTGTGGGATACATGGTTGCATGCTGACGGGAATGATCTGGAAAAGCAGAGAGTGAAGGATGAATCATGTAGGAGAGATTGGGGGGCAGCAAACAAAAAACAGATGTATTTGGTGTGATCTCCAATTGCCTTAGTATTGTACAAGACAGGGCTTGGTTCAGATCTTGCACTTGGGAATCAGGAGGTAGAATAGAGACACTGAGATGAGAAAGAGAGAGGAGACGCAGCTCGCCAGTGGCTCACAATCCAGCGAGGAGAAAGACACATGTACCTACAACCGCAGGGCAAGATGACTGATGCTATTGTGAGAGTGAGCTCCAGTGTCTCTGTGGGTTTTCTGTGCTCCTTAAAGTGGCTTCAGAGTGGAGCACCGACTGTGGTTCAGTTCTCTTGTAGGTATTCTGATTGGCAAATGGTTTAAACCAAAGACACTTACACCCTATCATCCCTCTTCTCTCCTCTGAGAAAAGGTGCCAGGAGAAAATAATTACCATCGTGAAATTCTGTGTTTGATTAAATGATTGTTCAGCAGTGAGAGTGAAACAAAAACATGATCGCAAAGCCTGAGAGAGTTTGTCCCTAACAGACCTTCAAGGATTTACTGAGAAGTATACTTCAGGAAGAAGGAAAGAGTAAGATGCAAAGGGTAGTGGGCAGAGAAACTGTATGGATAAATCTAAACAAGTGTTACTGTAAAAATAAATAAAAAGTGTAAACTTGTACCTATTAAACAAAGTGGAACAAAAATGCTGAAAAGTAATACGTAAGACAAGAAGGAACTGATTTGGATCAAAGCTGCTAAGGTCCTTTTATTGTTTGTGAAGAGGGCAATAGATGTTTATTAACTTTAGACCATAAAAGTTTGAAAGTTAACAATTTATGGGTAGTAAATAAAAGAATATATAATTTCATCCCAATGGAGAGGAAAGGGGACTAAGAAAATACAGTCAATTCTATAGAAGACAGGAAAGGAGCAAAGATAAAGACCCCCTCTCCGAGAAAATGGAAAAAGCAGAGTAAATAGTACAAAATAAGATGGTAGAAATAAAAAAAAATGTCAACAATTATAATAACTATTAACGTAATAAACTCTCCATTTAAAAGACAGTGCTTGTCAGATTGGAATTTTAAAAGTTAAGCATTAGTTTGTTTCCCAAAAGTACTTAAAACATAAGACACAGAGAGATCAAATGTTTAAAAAAAAAAAAAAAAAGGAGTAATAGATGTTTCAAGCAATACCTAAAAGAAAGCTAGTGGACCTACATTATTATTGGACAACATAGACTTTAAGGGAAAAATGAAGTATTATTAATGATAACAATTGTTACTAAGTAATGAGTAAAGGAACCATCAGGAATACAAAATGTGTAGGTATCTAATATTACAACCTCACATATATGTCAATAAAAAAATTGAGAGAGGTGCAGGGAGATACAATGGAAAATTTTAACATATCTCTCTCAGTAATTGTTAGATCAAGCTGATAATATAGATTTGAACAATGATATTAAAAAGCTTGATCAAAAGGACATATATAAAACCCTAGACACCAAAATAAGAGAATGCATATTCTTTTCAAAAGTACATGGGAAAAGTGCATGAAAAGAAAATTGCAACTACAGAAAAAGAAAAGAAAATTCCACAGATTCCAAAAAGTTAAAACAGACTTCTAAATATAAGAGCCTTGGGAATAAATCTAACAAAAGCTATGAAGGACTTTTATGAAAAAATGTGAAAAGTCTATTAAAAGCCTTTGAAAAATATCCAAATGAACAGATGAGATATAGCCATGAAGTGAATGATTCTATATCACAGAGGTACTAATTCCTCCAAAATTATTTATAAATTTAATATAATTCTAATTTTAAAATTCAACATAAGTCTGATTTTTAAAAACCCTTCAGCGTTTTTGACCGTATTGGAAAACTGATTCTAAAACTTATATTGAAGAGCAAAGGGTCAAGAACAGACAATTTTGAAGAACAAAGTGCAGTAGAATTACCTACCAGATATTATGACTTTATAAAGTTGTAGAAACTAAGACAGTGGGGTATCCTATTTTATTTTATTTTTTTTATTTATTTATTTGGCCACACTGTGTGGCATGCAGGATCATACTTCCCTGACCAGGGATGGAACCCATGTACCCTGCAGTGGAAGCATGGAGTCTTAACCACTGGACCGCCAGGGAAGTCAGTGTGGTACTGATAAAGAAATAGACTATAGAACTCAGGAACAGATTCACAGATGTATGGAGATCTGATACATCAGAAAGATGCTGTTGCAAATCAACAGGAGAAAAGATGAATAATTCAATAATTGGTGCTGGGGCAAGTGGTTGCCTGTATGGGAAAAAATATTAAATTAGGCTCCTACTTCTCCATACCTAAAACTAAATCCTAGATACATTAAGATTCTAAACATGAAAAGCAGAATTTTCAAAATTTTAGAATAAAACAGAAGATTTTGCTTAATGACCTTGGGGAAAGCAAGTAGTTTTTTAAAAAACACACAGAAACCATAAATTATAAAGAAAATGGAGAAATTTAACTACATTAAAAAATACTTCTATTCAATACTTGATATCATAAGTGATATCATAAGTGAAGTGAAGGATAAGTCACAGACTAGAAGAAGATATTTGCAACACATTATTGGCTAAGGATTAGAATTTAACTCTACATATATTAATGCTTATTAATATTTATTTATATGTAAATGTACACTATGTATATAATTAAGTATATGTTTATTCCAATAAAAACAGGCAAAACATATAAAAAGTCATAAGATGACTAATAGTTATAAAATTATGTTTAACTTCACTAGCAATAGAGAAATGCAAATCAAAGCAATAATGACATATTTTATATCCATCAGACTGACCATGTGCAAAAGTCTGACCAATACCAAGTGTCAGCAAGGACATAAAGCAAGAAGAGTTTTGAACACACTTCCAGGGGGAGTGAAGATAGCTACAATCACTCTGAGGAACAAACTTCCTCAAAATGGAGCTGAAGATATGCATGCACTACAACTTAGCAATTCCATTTGTAAGCACATACTCAAGGAAACATATATGAGATTGTTCATTGCAACATTGTAATGGCAAAACACTGGAACAATTTAAATGTCCAACATCAAAATAATTGATGGATAAACTATGGTATATTTATACACCAGTGTCACTATACAGCAGTGACACTGCATGGAGTAGAACTTTACAATTTAATTTGCAAAAACATAATGCAGTGGAAAAAAATCAGTCACAAAAGGATACTTGCCATGTCATTGCATTTATAAGAAATGTAAAAACAATCAAAACAATACCACATTGTTTGTAAATATATATATATATATATATATATGTTACATATAATGATTAAAATATAGGGAAATCATAAACTCTAAATACAAATACCTCTCAGAAAGAAGGGAGAAGAATGGTGTGGGGAGGGGTACACACGGGCTGCCCCAATATCTGTAATTTTTGTTTGTTTGGCAACACTGAAGAAAATATGGCAACTGTTAAGATTCGGCAAGAAAGCTTTGCCAGTGCCCCGAGTTGTGGCACTCGGGATCTTCACTGCGGCATGAGGGATCATCAGTTGCAGCATGTGGAATCTTTAGTTGCGGCATGCATGTGGGATCTAGTTCCCTGAGCAGGGATCGAACCTGCATTGGGAGCATGGAGTCTTAGCCAGTGGACCACCAAGGAAGTCATGGATCCAAAGGATTCCTGATATTTTTCACTCTGCTTGAAACTGTCCATAATAAAAAGAAAGCGATGTAACAAAGCCTGAATTTTATTAGGAGATTGAAAATCCACACCTAAGATAATAAGGAACAAAACTGATACTGGAGAAACGTGAACCAGTGATTTGGAGATGAACCTGAGGAATTACCCCAGAATGCTGAGAAAAATGTCAAAGAGATTAAAAAATATATGAGAGAAAATAATAGATATGGATGTGGATATAGAGCACAAGGTCTATATCCTAAACTGAGGGATTATGGGTGTTTCTTTGGTATTTACCAGAATAATGGGAACAGAAATGAGAATCAAAAACATAAAAATATAACTTGTTTGAGCTGGAAAAAAAGCAAGAGAATATATTTTGAATAATATTTCCACTGAAATAAGATCTACACCTAGACATAAACTGGCAAAATTTCGACAGGATAAAGAAAAACTTCAGGAGTCAAGATGGTGATTTCTGTGTAGACAAGCAGTTGGGCAAGTAAAGAAATACTTGATGCTGAAATACATAGTACAGGAGGTGATTTATCCAGATTGTTTCTGGCTTAGTAAAGACAAATTAGGAAGGCAAAGGAAGTTCTACTATCTTCAGAGAGAGTGTGTCTGAACTAAAAAGAATTAAGATACTTTCGATAACCACTAGTTTGTTCTCTGTATCTGTAAGTCTATTTCTTTTTTGTTATATTCACTAGTTTGTTTTATTTTTTAGATTCCACATATAAATAATATCATACAGTATTTGTCTTTCTCTAGTAGGGAGAGGAAAGGGGGGAGGAGCAAGAGAGAGGTAGGGGGTTAAGAGGTACAAACTATTATGTATAAAATAAATAAGCTACACAGATATATTGTACAACCCAAGGAATATAGCCAATATTTTATAATAACTATAAATGGAACATAACCTTTAAAAATTGTGAATCACTGTGTTGTATACCTGAAACTTATATAATATTGTACATCAACTATACTTCAATAAAAAAAGACAAAATAATTTGGACCAGGTGCTGGGGAGAGGAAAGAATGGAGAATTATTACATTGCTTAATGGACAGAGTTTCTGTCTGGGGTGATGGGAGAAGTTCAGGGGGTGGATGATGGTGACAGTTGCGAACATTGTAAATGAACTTAATGCCACCAAACTGTACACTATAGATGGTGAAAATGGTCAGTTTTACGCTATGTATATTTTACCACCATACAAAAATAATAAACGAAAGAAAAAGAATTAAGATACGTTTGAAATATCCTTTTGAACTCCAGTTAAAAAAAAAAATCTCTGGTATTCAATAGCAGAATGTATGTTAGGTGTTGGTCTTCAAAATATAGTCAAGGAATTTACTGAATAATTCTAAGGACCATATTATCCCTGCGTCTAATTTTCGAAGGGTTTTCTTTCTGTCAAGTTTGATCATTCCCATAGACATGCCATTACTCAACAATGCAATTTTTTAGGAGGATCAGTCAAAATCGAGCCATGCAAAAAAAATTTCCTCATCATTAAACCACTATTCAAACCACCATTACAGTCAGTATTCACTATAATGCTCAATATTCTTTATATAATGATTTCTTTGGTAATTTCCTCCTGTAACTGTATCCAGAAAAAAAAATTATTTTCACTGAAAAACTAGTTTGCATCCTTTGGTCAGACATTGAGAGTTCTATAAGACCTTGATTTTTTTCTTGTCTTTGCTAATAGGAAGTTTGGCGTTTAGTGACATCCAGGACTTAACTGTCTCATCTCATACAATTATGTTACCTACCCCTATCTGGTTTCTGATCATCTTATATTTCTTTTTAATTAAGGTGTGTGAGTGTGTGTGTGTCAGTGTGTGTGAATGTGTGTGTGAATGAGTGTGTGTGTGAGACAGTGTGTGTGTGTGTGTGTGTGTGCGTAAATTTCCTCAAAGTGGTATTGTGCATGGGTGAAATACAAATGACTTAAAAATACATTCACTGTACATCTCATACCTGTGACTCATTTATTTTGCAAATGGACGTTTGTACCTCTTCACCTCTCTTACCTATTTCTTTGCCCCCCACTCTCCCTCCCCTCTGGCAACCACCTGTGTGTTCTCTGTATCTACAACTCTGTTTTGTTATGTTTGTTCGTTTGTTTTTGATTTTTAGATTCTGCATGTATGTGAAGTCAGACAGTAACTGTTTTTCTTTGTCTGACGTATTTCATTTAGCATAATACCTTCTAGGTCAGGTAACATTTTTGTATGGTGACACATCATAACTAGACGTGTTGAGTCCCTATGGTGTGTGAGGAACTAACATAGTGTTGTAGGTCAATTTCACTTCAAACACAAACAAACAAACAAACTCATAGAAAAAGAGATCAGAATTGTGTTATCAGAGGTGGGGACTGAGGGAGGGGGACCTGGATAAAGGCAGTCAAAGCTACAAACTTCCAGTTAAAAGATAAATAAGTACGAGGGATGTGATGGACAACATGATAAATCTAATGAACACTGCTGGATGTCATATATGAAAGTTAGTAAGAGAGTTAAGTCCTGAGTTCTCATCACAAAGAAAATTTTTTCTACTTTTTAAAATTTATATTTTGTGTCTGTATGAGATGATAGATGTTCACTAAACTTATTGTGATAATCTTTTCACGAGGTATGTGAGGCAAATCATCATGCCTCACACCTTAAACTTACACGGTGTTGTATGTCAATTATATCTCAATAAAACTGGAAGAAAAAAAATACATTCCAATGTCTTGAGTAAACTCACATTCCCAAAGCTTGCATGGCCCCGGAAGACAGCCATACTGTGGACAAGATTGTTGGTGATAACTAAGCTGGGGAGGTCCCATCATGATGAAAACAACTCCTACTTTGTGAATATTGTCATGGGAGCAGAGCCAGTCTTAAATCAGGGAAGGCAGTCTGGCTTTGATCCTTAATCCGACCCACAATCCTGCCCAACAATTAATCGAAAACTCCATAAAGAGCCTGTGACAGAAGCAAGCCAGCCTCTCTCTGGGTCATGAGATTAGTTGTGCCCAAGAAACCTTTTCAAAATGAAGGAAAACAAGAGTAATCTGTTCTCATTTTCAGTAGACATTGTGGCATATTGATTAAACCAAGACACAGAGAGTCGAGGTGGAGCCGGGGTGCCCTGAGAGTTTCCAAGCACTGAAGTCTCACAAACCTTTCTTCATCAGACGGAAAATCATGAAATGCCAAAGCTGAGAATTCACTGAATGGAATTATCCAGTGGAATTGCCATGGGTCACTTTCTAAGGGAAGAATTTCTGCAGGGTTTTGAAACCTACACCTTGAGAAGATACCAGCTAGAATCTGCTGAGCAAGGGACGAGAAGGAAGTGACAGAGCAGGCAGCCTCCTGGGCACAGTGGGTGTAGCTGGGATCCATCTGCCGGGATGGAGGCCTCATGCTATGAATTCAAGAGCGGGAATTATCCTGTAAACAAGGAGGGGCAGGAGAGTAACACGCTAATGAAGGTGGTTTTACATTACCCAACACAGGGTGCAGGGGAGGTTCTACTTTCTCCCTCTGCACCCCTGTATCTTTTGGCCTCCTTCATACCCTTGAAGATCTCCCTCATCGCTCAACCCAGAAATCCTTCTGCCTGGATTCTCCTGTTCCTATTCCTCTGTCCCTTTGGAGAAATCCCACTTGATTCTTCCCAGCCATGACCAGTGTGACCTCACTGTGGAATCTTTGCCAACCCCCCTCTCAGTTCCCACACCCACAAAATCAACCGCCCCCCTTCCCCACGTGCAGAGCACCTCCATAGAGCGCACGCCACGTTGTCTGTTCACTGGACTGGATCCTGAACCCTGGAAAGCAAGGACTGGCTCAACTCTGACAAGGGTGTGGCAAAAATAACTATTTCTGGAATTAGTGGCTGATCCTTTTGGTGGCTTCTATACAGAATCCACCCTCACTCTATGCCTTTCGGTGCTGATATGTCATTTATATGAAACTATTCAATTTCCTTATATATCTGATTCAGTATTATTCTAGCTGCACATTTTAAACCCATTAGTGGCGAGTAAAAATAACTCACTGGGGCCTGACCACAGTTTTCAAAAATGGAAACAAATGGATGAAAATATAAAGCTCTGAATTTAGCATCGGTGAGTATTGTTCGATGAGGCATCTGCACATCTGCACATACACACATGTATTTCTAGATATGTTTGTGTGCTCTGGGCTGCAGTACAAATTGTATATTCTTACTGTGTGCTGCAGTCCAAAAAAGTTTGAGAAAGTCTTCACTCGAGTTGATTTTTTGAATGTCAGTTAATTTTCCAGCCTGATTGCCATTTTATTTTGAGCAAGGCTTAGATTTTCTCATTTTATTTTTGTCTTGTAATAGGATTTCTCAGCCTCGGCACTACTGACATATGGGGCTGGATAACTTTTTGGTGTGTGTGTGTGCGTGTGTGTGTGTGTGTGTGTGTGTGTGTGTGTGTGTGTGTGGTGACGGTGGGGTTCTGTGCGTTGTAGGCTGTTTAGCAGCATCCCTGGCCTTTCCCCGCAAGATGCCAGGAGCACCTTCCCTCCAGCTGAGACAGCCAAACATGTCTCCAGAGGCTGCCAAGAGCCCTGTAGGGGGCAAAATCACCCTCAGTTGAGAATTATACCCTATGGTGCCCAAAATAATAGCCCATTGCAACAGAAGATCTGGGAACACTGATCCCTACAGATTCTTAATCTCCATCAGGTTTACAACAAGGTCCCTGTAGACCACGGTCTGACTGCACGGAATGCTAACGGTCTAAGCACAGAATTTCCATTGCAGGGTGTGCAGCAGGACCCAGAATGTGTTCAGGGTCAGAAGGTGTTCTTGGAAGCACCAAGAGAAGAGAAGGAATCCCAGCACTTTTGGCTGAAAGACATAAAGCCTTGCAACGGAAGAAGCATCTCAGGAAACTCACGTGCAATGTCTGCACCTGGGACCATGGAAACAACAGTCCCCCTGCTCTAAAAAGGGGCTACAGGCATCCAGAAGATGGGTGAGAAATTAAGCATCAGATGGTAAGAAGTGGCACTGCTCTTACACGGAAGGGCCCAACCACGCATGCAAGTGGTGTCTCTGCACAGAGAGGAGGGTAGGAAATGCCAGGAACCCTGGACAGAGAGTCCTGTGAATCTAACACTCACGGCAACTAACTGTGACCTAGAACTAGTCACATAATCTGGTGATAGCTGAGCTCCTTATCAGAAGATTGTGGAAGTTTGGCTAGGTCCTTAAACAACCTGCTGGTTCCAAAATTCCATGATTTTGGTTTGGCTCTCTACCTTTTCTTTTCATATATATTCTCCTTTGAACAATATATTGCCTCTCTATTCATCTCCCTTCCTCTGTGCTGGGGTCCACACACCATAGCCATAGTGATCATGTTCAAAATGTACATCAGATCAGATCACTCTGCTGCTTGAAACACTTCAAGATCTTTGCACCTAACTTGGAATAAAACCCAAAGTCCTCACCAGAACCTACAAGACTGGACATGATCTGACCCCTGGCCTCTGGCTACCTTTCTGACCTCACTTCCTAACATTCGTCTCACTTACCATATTCCTTACTGTTTGTAGAATATCCCAAGCCTGCTCTCACCCCAGGACCTTTGCACTTGCTGCTTCCCCCACAAGGAGGGACTCTGCTCAAACCTCTTTTTAAGAGAAGTCTTCCTTGGTAGCCTATTCCAAACAGCAGCTCCTGCATCCTCTATGCCCTCTCACCCCCGTCTTTTCCTCTTAACACTTAACATTAAAGGTATATTATTTATGTAGGATAATGTAATAAGTATTTATTTTATTATCTACTTATTTACTGAGACTGATTCTCCCACATATAAGCTCCATGAAGGCAGAGATTGTCTATCTTACTTACTGCTAAGAACCCAGCACCCAGAAACTGCCTGGCATATCACTGGTATTAAATACACATTTTAAAAAGTGGATTGGCAAGAATTCCCTGGTGGTGCAGTAGTTAAGAATCCACCTGCCAACGTAGGGGACACGGGTTCGAGCCCTGGTCCGGGAAGATCCCACATGCCGCGGAGCAACTAAGCCCGTGCACCACAACTACTGAGCCTGAGCTCTAGAGCCTGCGAGCCACAACTACTGAGGCTACCTGCCACAACTACTGAAGCCCGTGTGCCTAGAGCCCATGCTCCGCAACAAGAGAAGCCACAGCAATGAGAAGCCCACAGCACAGCAACAAAGAGTAGCCCCCGCTCCCCTCAACTAGAGAAAGCCCGCATGCAGCAATGAAGACCCAAAATTAAAAATAAATAAATAAATACATTTATTTTAAAAAATGAATTGGCAAATGAATGTTTAAACAAGAGAAATAATCACTGTAGACTCAGAAACTAAATTCTTTACTTTCTTGAGTATCACCAAAACATTTTCCAGATTAATGTAAATAATTACCAGTGGTGATGTCTGATGCAAAAACAATCAAAAAAGGCCTGAATTAACTTCCAGTCATTTGCAGTTTTTCTTCTCTCTCACTCTTCTGTTTTTCATTATTTAAATTCTTTCTGAATTTCACAGCCCTTTATTTCATTTTATTTTAGAGATAAATTTATTGTATCAGTTCTTTTTACCATTAGGGCTCCACACTGATTAGAAGTAAGATATTATAAACGTCTCAGATCACTGAAGAGACTTCAGTTTCTGCTTGTGAACTTTTCTTTCCATTGCAAGAACTAAAATCTAAAATTAGCTGCCCTCTCCCATTTTGGTGGGACTAGTTAACCATGGAATAAGTCAGTCGCCTGAGGCAACACAATGGAACCTCTCGGTCTTGTCCTCATCTCAACCACCACAAGGTACTCCAAACTGATTCTAAAGGGCTCTTCGGGCTCTGAAAGTCTGTGAACTATTGCCATCTTCTGGGTGACTTGTGAACTACCACCACCTGGGGATCAGTCTTCGTCCTTCCTCCCAAGGAGCAGTTGCTCATTCCCTACTGTTCGTGATCCTCAGAATCTGTGGCTCTCTGGAATCCCACCATGACCACGTGATCAAGACTACTGGTGGGAGAAACATTTCACTGGGCCAAAGTGGACATACATTTACATTTTAAAATATGGTAAATGGTATGGTTGGAGTTAGATGGCAACACTAATGACTCTCCACACAAGTGGGAAGGGGAAGCTGGAACCACCACCAAAACCTCCTATATGAGACCTAAGCTTCAAAACTAGACAGTTTCATCCTTACGGCAGGTGATTCTTTCTTAAGATTTTGTCTCAAAAGTGTGTATGAACACCATGCTTTAGTATGGATACTATCTATCAAAACATTTAATAATGGTTAGAATAGCAGGAAGAGAGTTGGGCTTCAAATGCCATCCGTAGTGCAAATTGGCTGCACACATTGGTCTACCCATGGATAAACATTAGGGAGAGAAAACTAAAAGTCCTGACCCACCCTCCTTCATAGAGATATCAAAGGGGTAAATACAAACTTGGACAAGCCAAAAGATAAGTAAGGGAACCATCAAGTGGCCCAGTTTTGTATATAATAATGAAACAATGTAAAAGCCCATCAGTAATAAATTAGTTAAATAAATGGTAGAGATTTACAATGATATATACTGTGGTCACTAAAATTAATGATGTAGATCTATATTAATCTATATTTAAAGATGTATATAGTATTTTGTTATACAGAAAAAGTATATGTTCTATGATCTCATACTGGAGTTTTAAAAATTCTGGATGATTGTATACCAAAATGTTAATAGTGGTTATGTTTGGATGCTGAGATTAGAGATCATTTTCATCTTGATTTTTTTTTTGTTTTGCGTTTTATATGTTGCTCATTGTTTTTTGCTAATGATAAGTATGGTTTACTTTTACTATTTAGAGACAACAAAGAGGCTATTTCTGCTTTGGGATTATCGCAGAGGTTTCATTAATCAGTCTCGCTGCTCTTGCCTTTGCCCAGCTACAGTCCTTCTTTCACATACCAGTGAGGAGTGATTTTGTTGAAACCTAAGTAAGGTCTTTTTGCCCCTCTGGTCAAGCCCATCCTGCCTCCCAACTCTCCCAGTCTTCCCATCTCTTTCCGAGAAAAAGCAAAGTCCAATGGCCTCCACTGGCCTCCAAGGTCCTAATCAGCCTCCACCGACTGTGACCTCCCTCTCTGACCTCATGTTCTACCTCACATCCCCCTAACCTGGCCACACAGGCAGCCCTGCTCTTCCATGAACAGCCCAGGATGCTCCTGTAACGAGGCCTCAGTATTTACCTGGAGCGTTCTCCCCACCCCGGGTGGATGGATAGATGATAGATCAATCGATCCAGGTTTACACCCCGTCCTTCTTATTCAGATGTCACCTTCTCAGGAGGCTTTCTCTGACTGCCCATCCCCTTCCTTGTTTCGTTATTCTCCATAGCCCTTTCACCAAATGACACACTATTTACATTCTTAATGTTATCTGTTCACCTTCTGTCTGCCCTGACTAGAACGTAAGGTCTGTGAGGTCAGGGATTCCTTTTGTCTGTTTTGTTCACTGCTGAATCCCCAGCATCTGAAACAGTGCCTCGCACATAGTAGGCATGAAATATTTGCTTGAAAGAGGAAAAGGAGATATCATAAAATAACTTGAGAAACTGATTCTTTAGAAAATAGTAATCCCACTAACATTAAGAATCAAGTTGAAAACAAAGTGATCACCAAACTGGGTTCTTGCCCAGGATCTGCCACCAAGTGACCTTGAGAGGGCTGCTGGGGTATTCTGGGCTTCAGTTCCCTCATGTGTTGAATGTGGAGGCGGTCCTTTCCAGCTCTATGAGTTTACAAACCCTCAGTAAATGAATATTAGCTGTGAGACCTCATTATCTCCTATGTTCAAGGAAATAAGCTGCCAGCTACGAATTGGCACTTGCCATCTACCTCTACAAGGATTAAATTATGAACTGCTGCAGCCTCTGACCTTCAACACCCCCTGAAAGGAGTTCAGGGTGGAGATCAGGAATAAGGCACTCTGTGCTCTGGGAAAAACTGGCAGAAAAGGCCTTCAGATAGTTAGATATTCTCAGGAGAAAATTTGATGAGCCCGATTCTTGCATCTCCTCATATCTAGAAAAGCACTAAAAGCCTTCAAGGTGACCAGCAGTTCCTCGTGTTCCTCGTGACCAGCAGTAACCTTCATGAGATTAGCAGCAGCCTTCTGCAAAAAGTATGCGCTTGATTGCATGTACTCCCCCTTCACCAGAATCACATGTATACTGACCTCCCCCGCTTACCTCTTGGGAGCAGTTTCTTAGAGTTATCTGAAATGCTGTCTCCCAGGCTATAGTCCTCACTTTGCCCCAAATAAAACTTAACTCATAACTCTCACGTTGTACATTTTTTTTTCAGTCAACAAAGCTAAATAGGCGAAGATGAACGAGATAAGATCTGTGCTCTCTGAGAGCGAAAGACCAAAATTAATCAATATTTTTGCAATCCACCTAAAAGGCACCATCCTCTTATTATAGGAGATGATCCGATTACTTCTTATGGGAGATTCCTCCCTCTGATCTACCTCTGCCCTGGGCCCTGGGAGGCAGACTTGTCTAGCTTCCCACTGTGTCTGCCCAGCCAGAGGCCCCAGGAGGGGAGTGAAAGAGGGAGGAAAACAGTCAAAGTGTTTGTTCTCCTACTTCCTCCCTAGGTGGTTGTCACGGGACACGTGTGTGAAGGTCGCAGCACTTGCCCTCCCTGTCTGTCTCCAGACGCGGGTAATTGCCCCCTCTTGGTTTCCTTGCATCTACTCAAACTTTTGCAAATAGTCCCTTCGCTAAACTCACTTCGAATTACCAAACTGCATGAGCCCCTGTTCCCCGCTGGGAGCCTGGTGACACCTAAGATCATGAGAAAAGTCACCTTTTCTCCCTTCGTTGCTTCTTACTTGCACAAGTCTGTTTCCTATGTGGTTGTGTAATCAGACGAGATCCACCAGACTCAGCCAGTGTGCACTGTGTCCCTCCCACACGTCTGTCACTGGGTCAAGCTGATTTCCTACACCCCCTTCTCTATGCCAAACCACAAATGCAGCCCTCCTTCCTCATCAGAGCACCTAAGTGGTTCAGGGATTTAGATGCTAAGAAACAATCCCAATGGAGAATTGTGGACGAGCAAGAAGTGCTCCAAAGAGCAGAAAAGATTAACCGTGAAATGATGAGTATAAAGGAAGGAGAACAAAACAAATAATAAGCAAGTAGGAGGAAACAAAAGGAAAAACAGTTAAGAACATTTGTGTATTACTTCAATATACTGATGTTTAAAAATCCATTGAGATGGAGTGAATAAATAGTATATTCACCGTGTGGCTGTGAAACACTAGCTGACTGATCAAAGAGATGCTACAGTTGAAACTAGAGCACCGTGAGTGCCATTTCTTTAGAAAATTATGTTTTCTTATCATTTGTTTTAGTCTTTCATTCATATCCAGCCAGAGGCGGTAAAATATCGGTGCACCGATGATAAGTAAATGTATGGTAACGTAGGATGTATAAAGGTCTCAGAAGAGCAATTAATAGGTAGCAGGTATTTAAGCAGCAAAGTGAATCATTCCCTTTAGAACCAATAAAGTTGCACAAATGAGTGTTCCTCAGCTTTACAGGCATCGTGGCGTTAGCAAGTCAATGGAGCGGTTACCTTGGACGGCACCTGAGTGTAAAATCACACTTGAAATTATGTTTATGCACAAACTGCACATTTAAAATGCAGATTTGTCTAGGCGAGGAGTGAAACAAATGATTTCTTCCTCTTCCTGTTCGCTTTTTCATCTTACATTCTAAAGATTTACAAATCCACGAAGCTCGCCAATTTATAGGCCCATCCCAAGCCCCTGGAGTAACACCAAGCAATGCCTCTTCTCTCTCTCTCCTCTCTCTCTCTCTCTGTTAACAGCAGTACAAACCTGTCTGAATATAGTTAGGTTGCAGGTTCTCCAGGTCTCTTATTTATTTCAGAACATTCATGTGAAAATTAAATGGCAGGGATTTCTATCAAGGGGACAATTTCCTTAGTATGCACTAATTGATTCCTTCCAATTCTGACAAAATTACTACCAAAGAGAGGATTTCCCAGACTTCCTGGAGAATCTCCTAAAATTTGGGAGATAACCCCCAGCAATGTACTACAGAGGTCAACAAACTACATCTCACAGGCCAAATCTGGAAGGCCACCTGTTTTTGTACCGGTGAAATATATTTCTGGGCCCAAGATGAAGCCACTTCTGCCAGGGTTGCCACATCAGTAAACCAAAACTCAGATAACTTTCATGTCCCTGAAAATGTTCCACTCAACCAAAAATACAGCCTACAGGCACACCTCGCTTTGTTGTGCTTCACTTTATTGCATTTTGCAGATACTGTGTTTTTTTACAAATTGAAGGTTTGTGGCAACCCTGCGCCGATCAAGTCTATTGCCACCATTTTCCCGACAGCATTTTCTCACTTCGTATCTCTGTGTCACATTTTGACATATCTTGCAATATTTTAAAGTTTTTCATTATTATTATACTTGTTATGGTGATCAGTGGTCTTTGATGTTACTATTGTAATGGGGGGTTGGTCACGAATTGTGCCCATATAAGACGGTGAACTTAATCGATAGATGTGTGTGTTCTGACTGCTCCATTGACCAGCTGTTCCCCCATCTCTCTCCTTTCCCCCAGCCTCCCTATTTCCTGAGACACAACAGTGAAATTAGGCCAATTAATAAACCTACAATAGTCTCTAAGTGTTCAAGTGAAAGGAAGAGTCACATGTCTCTCGCTTTAAATCACAAGCTAGAAATGATTGAGCTTAGTGAGGAAGCCATGTCTAAAGCTGAGATAAGCCCAAAGCCAGGCCTCTTGTGCCAAACGGGCAGCCAAGTTGTGAATCAAAAGAAAAGTTCTTGAAGGAAATTAAAAGTGCTACTCCAATGAACACACAAATGATAAAGCCAAACAGTGTTATTGCTGATGTGGAGAAAGTTTTAGTGGTCTGGAGAGAAGATCAAACCAGCCACAACATTCCCTTAGGTCAAAGCCGAATCCAGAACAAGGCTGAGAGGTAAGGAAGCTGCAGAAGAAAACTCTGAAGATAGCAGAGGTTGGTTCATGAGGTTTACAGAAAGAAGCCGTCTCCATAACATCAAAGTGCACAGTGAAGCAGCAAGTGCTGACAGAGAAGCTGCAGCAAGTTATCCAGAAGGTCTAGCTCAGATCCTCAATGAAAGTGACTACACTAAACAACAGATACTCAGTGTAGATGAAACAGCCTTATATTGGAAGAAGATGCCATCTAGGAGCTTCATAGCTAGAGAAGAGAAGTCAATGCCTGGCTTCAAAGCTTCAAAGGGCAGGCTGACTCTCTTTTTAGGGGTTAATGCAGCTGGTGACTTGAAGTTGAAACCAATGCTCATTTATCATTCTGAAAATCCTAGGGCCCTTAAGAATTGTGCTGAATCAACTCTGCCTGTGCTCTATAAATGGAACAACAAAGCCCAGATGACAGCACATCTGCTGACAACATGGTTTACTAAATATTTTAAGCCCACTGTTGAGACTTACTGCTCAGAAGAAAAAAAAAAAAAGATTCCTTTCAAAATATTACTGCTCACTGACAATGCACCTGGTCACCCACGAGCTCTGATGGAGATGGACAAGATTAATGTTGTTTCCAAAATAGTGTGAACCGGACTGGGGGGTTGGGGATAAGTGGGGGTCTGTCCAGTCAGGTTTGTACATGATTTTAAGCAGTTCTCATCTCATCCTAAGGAACACAGGAAGCCATTTACAAGCTCAGAGTCATGGGATGACAAAATATTAGAAAAGACATAATATGAGCACATCTGTGAATACAAACAAACACAAACCCTGAACTGGATAGCTGCTGCCAGTGTATAGAGTGGTGGGCAATTTACATAACACAGTGGCACCTCCCTCCCTATTTACTTCATTCCTAACAATCAATAAATTTCATTGCCTCTTTATAAAAAAAAAAAGATTAATGTTTCATGCCTGCTAACACAGCATTCATTCTGCAGCCCATGGATTAAAAAGTCATTTTGACTTGTTTTATTATTTAAGCAATACATATTGTGAGGCTCTACCTGCCATAGATAGTGATTTCTCTGATGGATCTGGGCAAAGTAAATTGAAAACCTTCTAGAAAAGATTCACCATCCTAGATGTCATTAAGAACATTCATGATTCATGGGAAGAGGTCAAAATATCCACATTCACAGGAGTTTGGAAGAAGCTGATTCCAACCCTCACGGATGACTTTGAGGAGTTCAAGGCTTCGGTGGAGGAAGTAAATACACAAGTGGTAAAATTAGCAAGAGAACTAGAATTAGATGTAGAGCCTGAAGATGTGACTAAATTACTGCAGTCTCATGATAAAACTTTAGCTGATGAGGAGTTGCTTCTTACGGATGAACAAAGAAAGTGATTTCTTGAGATGGAATCTATTCATGATGAAGATGCTGTGAAAATTGTTGAAATGACAACAAAGAATCAACAGATGAATGGGTAAAGAAGATGTGACACATATATACAATGGAATATTACTCAGCCATAGAAAGAAACAAAATTGAGTTATTTGTAGTGAAGTGGATGGACCTAGAGTGTGTCCTGCAGAGTGAAGTAAGTCAGAAAGAGAAAAACAAATACCGTATGCTAACACATATATATGGAATCTAAGAAAAAAGAAAATTGGTTCTGAAGAACCTAGGGGCAGGACAGGAATAAAGATGCAGACGTAGAGAATGAACTTGAGGACACGGGAGGGGGAAGGGTAAGCTGGGGCGAAGTGAGAGAGTGGCATGGACATATATACACTACCAAATGTAAAAGAGATAGCTAGTGGGAAGCAGCTGCATAGCACAGGGAGATCAGCTCGGTGCTCTGTGACCACCTAGAGGGGTGGGATAGGGAGGGTGGGAGGGAGACGCAAGAGGGAGGAGATATGGGGATATATGGATATGTATAGCTGATTCACTTTGTTATACAGCAGAAACTAACACACCATCGTAAAGCAATTATACTCCAATAAAGATGTTTAAAATTTTTTAAAATATTACATAAACTTAGCTGATAAAGTAGCAGCAGGGTTTGAGAGGATTGACTCCAATTTTGAAAGAAGTTCTGCTGTGGGTAAAATGCCATCATATAGCTTTGCATGCTACAGAGAAATCGACCATGAAAAGAACAGTCAATCAATGCTGCAAACGTCATTGCATCATTATGTTAAGACATTGCCTCAGCCACCGCCAGCCTGATCAGTCAGCAGCCATCGACACTGAGGCAAGACCCTTCACCAGCAAAAAGATTACAACTCACTGCTGGCTCAAATTGATGACTAGCATTTTTTAACAGTAAAGTATTTTTTAATTAAGGTACTTAAATTGGTTTTTTTTAGAGATAATGCCTTTGCATACTTAATAGGTTACAATATTGTGTAAACATAACTTTTATATGCACTGGGAAACCAAAAGATTCTTGTGACTCGAGTTATCATGATACTTGCTTTACCATGATGGTCTGGAACCCAACCAGCAATGTCTCGAGATCTGCCTGTATCCAGTCAGCCAATCTCCAAATGCCAAGGCAACTCTGAGCTCTGTACTCATGTCCTTCTTTTCTCTTCATTTTCTGCTTTTTTCTTCCTTGTTCCTCATTCTTTATCCTATAAAAGCTTCCTGCCTCCTGCCTCATTTTGCAGTCCTCTGGTCCTTTGAGAATGGACACTGCTTACTTCATGAAATGTTTAAGTTTGCTTGTATTACCTAAATTGTCTTTAATCATTTTTAACAGTATACAAGTTAAAAAGGGTTTTTATATTCTTAAATAGCTGAAAAAGGTTAAAGAGGGAATAATCCTCTGTGACATGCAGAAATTATATGAAATTCAACTTTCTGTGTCCATTGATAAAGTTTTATTGGAACACAGTCACACACATTATTTATTGTCTATGGCTGCTTTCATGCTACAACAGCAAAGGTGACACAAAAGTCCTGAAATATTTACTATCTTGCACTTTGCAGAAAAAGCTGCTGATCCTGTCTAAGTAAAAGTCTAGTTTTTGGAAGGTTAAAATCAAACAAAAGAAAACTAGAGGTACAGTACTATAACTGTGGGGTTTTGTTTTTCTCCTTGCCTGAATCCAGGATGAGCCTGAGCCGTGAGAGACGTGAAATTATATTCTTAGCGTAGTTCATTGTGCCTAGCAGTTTTAATTCTCTGATGTCTTCTAAATCTGCAGTCTTTTAAAACTAACTAACCAACCAACCAAAACCCATCCTAATGATTCTACTTGACTTAACTCATGTGGTCTCTTCTATTCTTCCACTTCTGTCAGGAAAGTTTTCGCTCCTGACCCTTGGTTCCTAAAATCTAACATTCTAATGACTTCAAGTCCCAAGAGCACAGCTCAGGGCACAGAGTCATAAAGAAAAAGCAATAGAGCAGCTGGTGGTCACCCAGGTCAATTATACCATCCTTCAGTAACTATGTGAGGAAACGAGTATCAACCTCTCCTTCCTCTTGAAAAGTGGACTGACATAATCTGTTTCACATGTATTTTCCTCAAAATAATCTTGAGAAGTAGAAAATATCACCTGCCTCAGACATTACTGTGCCCATTTTAGAGATGAGGACACTGAGGCCCAAGGAGATTAAGTGACTTTCCAAGAAGGTCTCACAACAAGGTTATTACCTGTTGTGTCTGTCCAAGAAAACAGTTCTCCAGGTGCAGCCATGGCTGCCAGATTCTGCCCTGTCCAAAGGTACTGTGTTTGGGGGCAGTAAGAAGGTTTCAAGGGTTGCCGAGGACTTTCCATAGACATTGACCAAAGGAGGCAGCAGGTTGTATGGAAGCTGCAGGAGGGTGATGATAAGTCATGGGGATTTTGGAAGAAGCTACTTCCAGTCCCTTCCTGAATGTTCCTCCCACCCCTAGGGATGCCACTGCCTTCTGCCCCCACTTGCTTCCCCTCTGCTCACAGCTGCAGGCAGCTCAGGGCACTGCCACCAAATAGGGGTCCTTCCTAGTGACTGGGGATAAAGGAAGTCTATTTTGTGGCTACATATATGAGAAACCAGGAGACCCAGCATGCCAAGCTGGTCTCTGGAGAGGCAGGCAATTTAAAACCAGGGTCCAAATCTCAGAGCAAAACTAGGTCAGATTCACACATGGACACTTGTATGACAAAAGGACATAAACAGATACACACCCAACAACAGCTGAACAGAGCAATGTCTGAGTAAGCAGGACCGTAGAGACAAGAAAAGGGGGATGGGGTAGTGGGGGAGGCAAAGAACATCATGGCATCAGGTTTATTGTAGAAATTTGATTGATTGGGGTCAAGGAGGGTTGTCTCAGCTCAGCAGAAGAGGAAGTTTCTGAAACTGTTGAAGAAAATGGATTGTGGGGAGAAGAGTATGTCAAAGACCAAACTCCAACCAAACACCTCTCACACCTCCCTACACAATCTCTAAGGATCTGAGACCATAATTAGACTCATGAGGACCAAAGGGAAAATGTACTCTAACTTAGCATGGAAATGTTAAAGTTTATTCTAATGATCAAGAAAGAACACAGGAGTACATTTACCATTACAACAAAAGGAATAAAATACCTAGGAATAAACCTACCTAGGGAGACAAAAGACCTGTATGCAGAAAACTATAAGACACTGATGAAAGAAAGTAAAGATGATACAAACAGAAGGAGAGATATACCATGTTCTTGGATTGGAAGAATCAATGTTGTGAAAATGACTACACTACCCAAAGCAATCTACAGATTCAATGTAATCCCTATCAAATTACCAATGGCATGTTTTTACAGAACTAGGACAAAAAACCTTAAAATTTGTATGGCGACACAAAAGACCCTGAAGAGTCAAAGCAGTCTTGAGGGAAAAACTACGGAGCTGGAGGAATCAGACTCCCTGACTTCAGACTATACTACAAAGCTACAGTAAGCAAGACAATATGGTACTGGCACAAAAACAGAAATATAGATCAATGGAACAGGATAGAAAGCCCAGAGATAAACCCATGCACCTATGGTCAACTAATCTATGACAAAGGAAGCAAAGATGTACAATGGAGAAAAGACAGTCTCTTCAATAAGTGGTGCTGGGAAAACTAGACAGCTACGTGTAAAAGAATGAAATAAGAACACTCCCTAACACCATACACAAAAATAAAATCAAAATGGATTAGAGACCTAAATGTAAGCCTGGACACTATAAAACTCTTAGAGGAAAACAGAGAAAGAACACTCTTTGACATAAATCACAGCAAGATCTTTTTTGATCCACCTACTAGAGTAGTGGAAATAAAAACAAAAATAAACAAATGGGACCTAATGAAACGTAAAAGCTTTTGCAAAGCAAAGGAAACTACAAACAAGACAAAAAGAAAACCCTCAGAATGGGAGAAAATATTTGCAAATGAATCAACGGACAAAAGATTCATCTCCAAAATATATAAACAGCTCATGCAGCTCAATATTAAAAAAGCAAACAACCCAATCCAAAAATGGGCAGAAGACCTAAATAGACATTTCTCCAAAGAAGACATACAGATAGATGGTCAAGAAGCACATGAAAGGCTGCTCAGCATCACTAATTATTAGAGAAATGCATATCAGAACAATGAGGTATCAGTTCACACTGGTTAGAATGGGCATCATCAGAAAATCTACAAACAATAAATGCTGGAGAGGGTGTGGAGAAAAGGGAACCCTCTTGCACTGTGGGTGGGAATGTAAATTGATACAGCCCCTACGGAGAACAGTATGGAGGTTCCTTAAAAAACTAAAAATAGAATAACCATATGATCCAGCAATCCCACTACTGGGCATATACCCAGAGAAAACCATAATTCAAAAAGACACATGCACCCCAATGTTCATTGCAGCACTGTTTACAATAGCCAGGTCATGGAAGCAACCTAAATGCCCATCAACAGACGAATGGATAAAGAAGATGTGGTACATATATGCAATGGAATATTCCTCAGACATAAAAAGAAACAAAATTGGATCATTTCTAGAGATGTGGATGGATCTAGAGACTGTCATACAGAGTGAAGTAAGTCAGAAAGAGAAGAACAAATATCGTATATTAACACATATATGTGGAACCTAGAAAAATGGTACAGATGAACTTTTTTCAGGGCAGAAATTGAGACACAGATGTAGAGAACAAACGTATGGACACCAAGGAGGAAAGCAGCCGGGGGTGGTGGTGGTGGTGTGATGAATTGGGCAATTGGGATTGACATGTATACACTGACGTGTATAAAATTGATGACTAATAAGGACCTGCTGTATAAAAAAATAATAAAATTCAAAAATTCAAAAAGAAATAAGGGTTTCAAAAATTTACTGCTAATAAGAAAATGGAAAATATCAATGTAATAATATCCTTAACCAGCTTCCTAAATCTTCAGATCCATCATCTTTTCAATTATAAAAATGATCATAATTCATAATGGAAAAATTTTTTTTAAAAAGAACACAGTGGTAAAATAAGGGCTTGATTCGAAAGAGTTGGGAAATGTCTTTCCCTTCCTCAACCTCCTTATTAGCAAATGGAACTCTGTTGATCACTGAAATCTCTCTCAAAGGCCTCTTTTCCATCCTTACTGCCTTGAACTTAAACTCCCTGGGTTTGCTTTCTCCTTTCCTCCCTCCCTCCCTCCCTCCCTCCCTCCCTCCCTCCCTTCCTTCCTTCCTTCTTCCCTCCCTCTTTCACTCTAATTTGTTCTTACTTGTGTCTCATTGCAGTTCTGGGAGCTCGACTTTGCCTATAAACCTTGCCAATGGGCAAACCCATTTTTGGCCTGGTGGGTCTCTAGACCAACTTTCTCCCTCCCTCTCTCCCTCCCTCTCTCCCTCCCTTCCTTCCTTCCTTCTTCCCTCCCTCTTTCACTCTAATTTGTTCTTACTTGTGTCTCATTGCAGTTCTGGGAGCTCGACTTTGCCTATAAACCTTGCCAATGGGCAAACCCATTTTTGGCCTGGTGGGTCTCTAGACCAACTTTCTCCTCACATCTTCTCTTCAAATTTCCCAGACAGTAGCAGTAGAAAGTTATCCAGCCACCAAAGTAGTCACGGGTTCTTGGCTTGTGAAGTCGCATTCAGTCATTCATGTACTCAATCAGTATTTTATTGAGAGCCTACTTTGTACAGGGTGTTAGGAACACAACCTTGAATGAGTCGATCCAACTCCAGTATGGAGCTTATACTGGAGGGGGGAGACAGATAAGTAAAGAGTTTCAGGCAGTGAAAGGGCCATAGCAAAGCAGGGAACGGGGCTGAGGAGACAGTGTGTGAAGTTCAGGGGAGCCTGTCTGGGGAAGTAACATCTGAGCTATGATATAAAAGAAGAAAGGGAGGGAGGTCATAGGGACATAGAAAGATTGGGGAGAGAGAGTTCCAAGTAGAGAAAACAGCAGGTACAAAAGCCCTGTGGCAGAAAGGAGCAAAATGACTTTTGCTGGGAACAAAAGAACACCCTCTACTGGGGACTTCCCTGAGGATACCAATTTCACTTCAGTGAAAAACTTACTGGTTCTTTCTCTGCTTATATCATGAGGCTAGAACACGAGAAATTAAATGCTTTAGGGTGGTAGGACCAAGTTCCATACCCAGGGAAGGTTATATAATCCTGGAGTGGGTTACATATATGAGTGATTTTTCATTTCATCTCATTTGTTTTTGGGGAAAAGAAAGAAAACACATGACTTTCTGACTTGTGCCATTTCTATTATTTACAATTCATATCCCTTATTACTTGTTCCATCCTTCTTGATCAAGCTAAGCTTGGATCCCAGAGAATAAGTGACCACCAGACGGGGCGAATACGTGTCTTACTACAAAGCCACATATGTGGCCCTGTGTTCGTGAGGCTCCGCCAGTCCCGTTCTGATTGGCTAATTTATAAGATTAACCAAGGGAAAATAGAATGCCATGGAATAGTAGGCAAATTATAATGTTGTTGGCATTTCTTTCTGGAAGACAAACAGTAGAGTAGAATGGGGTAAAGAATGAGGAATCGTGATCTTTGTCTTTCTTGTATTTCCTCAGAGGAAGAGAAGAGGTGCTGACATGTGTGGAAAATCTCTGCTGAGAGGATGGGAGTCAATACAGGGTAGAGTCTTTATTAGTCAAGGTCGGAAATGATCTAGTTCTCAGCAGAGGATCTGGACACTAAAACATCTTAATTTTTCCTTCCCTTTCTACCTGTAAGGTTGTGGAGTTGAGTTAAGATGTGGACGTTGAACACACCTCACAATTCCCCGGCGAAGCCATCAAAACCCTCGCTCTTCCTCACTCAGGCTGAGCACCAGTTAAGGAAAACGCTGGGCCCTGGCTTTCAGTAACTACAGACGCAGAGCACCCGAGGTCTGCTAACAGGGTTGGGCACTAATAGGTCCAGGGGAAGTCAATGCTTTGTGAGTAACTAGAGGTGATGTCTTATATTTTTTATGAAAGGAGGTGGATGCAAGTCTAAAACAGGTGACAGAGGAGCTCAGCGAGTGGCAGTGTCTGGGGTGCGATCCAAGGGTTCCCATCGAGCCCGCTGCACCTTGGTAGTGCACTTGACAACTGTCCTGAGGTTCACGGTTCAGGGAGCACCAACTCACAAAACATCCATGAAGGAAGGACCCGGAGGTTTGGAGGAGTAAGAATTATGAGAAAGGGGAAGCCCAACGTGTAGAAATACTCATCTCACAAATTCCTTCAGGAGGTGTTCAAAATATTTAACAACTTCTTGGCTTGGGTCTAACCAATCACAAGGGCTGCCAGCTGTAAACTACCAGGGCTATACTGATGCTTGCTGGTAGCATTTCAGACCTGTAAGTATGTTTTACTCACCTTTTGGTATGTGCAATACACCTTACAGGTTTTAAAAGAAAAAAAAAATTCTTAAAATTCTTGTTCTGTGCTGTCAGAACTTTCTTAGTCCATAGATTCTACAAGGGCTGTCCCCTGTACTTTATTTAACTGCTGACCTTACCTTTCTCATGCCATTTTGCACTAGAAGAACAACATTCTTTAATTTGAATCTCACTCAGGGAAGTGGTTTAGCAGTCAGCCAAACCCAAGTTCAAATCCTGCCTTTACAATTATTATTCTTGGGAAAATATGTAATCTTTCAAAGACTCAATTTTTAAAAATCTATTTTTTAAAAAAAGGATACTATTAAAAAGGGATACTATTCCTCTGGCACAGGGTTTTTGTAAGGATTAATACGGGGTTTCCCAGTTAAGTGCTCGAGATGCTGCCAGCTCATAGGAGCCTTTTCCAATGGTAGCTCTGATATTCAGAATTTATTATAATTCCAATAAGGGCTATTTGGTAATTAGGCATTTTTATATATGGAAAAGTGGGTTTTGGAGGTAAAATAATAGTCTAGACAAATAGCAGAATAAGAAGTATGAATTTGCCAGAATACAGGTTTTTCTAAAACATTAGAAATGATCATGACCAAAAAAATCACAATTGAAATACCAATGACAGCACATTCTTATATATTCATGAAGCAGGCTATCTAATAAATTCTATTTCTGTTACCCTGATTTGAGTAACCATATGTATATAAACAGTTAAATTTGACTTATTTAAGAATATTTCATAATTGAGAGTTTTCACTGAATCAGCCACATCCCCTGCACACAATTACTTTGAAAGGATAAATTTTACTTCACAAAGGAGACCAATTGTAACAAAATGTTACATATCTGTAAAGCACTTTCACATACCTTATCCCACTTAATTCAAAGAGCTGGCATCTACCAAAGGGGAAATAATTATCAGAAACTCCAAGACCAGACTAGTGTTTCAGTTTAAAAAGAAAAAGTTCAAGAGATGCCCCTCCACGCCCCCTGCCCTGACTCCAGTCTCCACATCTACGTCCAGGGCCAGCTGAGGTGTTAGAGCTCATCCTTTTTGCACTTTCTTGCCTCTGTGGAGAAGGAGATACTAGGGGATAGAAGGAAAGAAGTGAACATGGGGCAGCTCACAAAATGGGAGTGGAGGAGTTCAGTGTTGGGGAAGGGTGGGTAGGCACACAGCACAGAGTGCCTGCTCGGTTTATAATACAAAAAGACAAACTACGTGTTTCAAAACACAGTCAGATCCTGAGGCCTGCCTCAGCTACTGCTGCCCCATTTTTTGGACACGCATCACAAAGCTTAACCAAAGATTACAGAGTAGATCTCATCCAGCAAGAGTGGAAGGTGGCCATCCTTTGATTTGAAATAAAATTGTTAACATTTCTTCTAGAAAGAAGGAGCTTCATCCCTTGCCACATGAATGGGGAGTTTTAGCTTCTAAATTCTAAAGAAGAGCAGTGAAACAATTGTTGGGTGATGGTAGTTACTGTGTATGTAGGGGTGTGTGTGTGTGTGTGTGTGTGTGTGTGTGCGTGTGTGTGTGTGTGTGTGTGTGTGTGTGTGTGTGTGTGTGTGTGTGTGGACTCACTACATCCCCATATTCCGCGACAATTCAATTTGAAGGATGGAGTCCTAACATTCAAGGTTAGGGTAAGGGCTGGTTTTAGAAGAGCCAAAATTCCTAGGACTTAGAGAACTTGGTGAATCTCCACCCCTGGAGACAGCAGGTGGGCAGGGAAGTCAGCTGTAGGGCTGCTGTGAAGCAGAGGGGAGGAATTTAGAAGGATCAGCTAACCAATGAACGCAGGGCTCTGTGCTGGCCAAGGCAAGCCTCTGGCAGTGCTGAGTAGGCTTCTCTTCTGAGAGCTCCTTTCCTGGCTGAAGAGACCCAGGGATGGTAGTGGGGCTCTTCAGACACAAGAACCTGGAGGAATTTACTGGCAAAATTGAAAAGATTATAGTTTTCAAACAAAAGAAGTGCCAACAGTTCAGTTCTGAGATCTCCCCACAACACAGGGTTCTAGGTTTGTGTACATGTCCCTCCCGCTTCCAAAAGACAAAGGTTTCTAAGCCAGATTGACAAGGTGGACTAAGCAATCGAAAAATAGTTCTTGAATCGTGTGTGAGCTTCTTAAACCCCAGACCACAATCTGAATCTGACTTTTCACAAAATTCCAGATGGTTTGATGAACTGGCCCAAGCTTCCCCAAGGTCCCCAGAGAGGCACTATGACAGAGCCTATGCTACAGACCCCCAGCTACACATCGGCATGCTAGCAACTTGGATTCTCCTTCACCATCCTTCAGAGGGGCTGATTTTACTTGAGAGTCCTTGATTTGCCGCTGAAGAATAACCCTGAAGGGTCTGGGAGCAGCATTTTTTCTCCTATGATTCTAAGCTGAACCTATTTTGTCCAAAAGATGGAAAGGGGCAGGGGCTGCACATCATCTTGGTATGTGATCTGTTTTGTACCCATGAAAGAAAACTGACCTCAAACTCCCTAAGGATAATGCAAAAATAAACCTTCTGCTGACCTCCTGTACAAAGAAGCAGCCTGGCCCTGTGGAGGGCCTCTACGTTCCAAAGACCTGGGAAAACCACAGCAGGAAAGGCTCAGGACACCCCCTTCCAGACTGCCCTTTTGCGGGGCGCTAAGCAACCTCCATCAAGTGGGTCCTCAGGAGGCAATCCCAGCAAATCCCAGGTCCTTCTGTCTGTCCTTCAGAAGGACCGCAGTACTCACGGGCGGTTCGGATGGTGTCGCTGGGCTGACTACGGGGGCTGAGACCGTGGGGGTTCACGGCCCTCACGGCAAACTGGTAGCTGGTGTCCGGATCGAGGCCCTTGATGACCACGGAATCCATCTGGAGCTGCTCTTGGATTAAGGTCCAACTCTTGTCAAAATCTGGCCTTTGTTGATTAAAAAACAAAACAGTAGTTCAGTTACAGCAGAGGGAAGGAAAGCTTGCTGGCTATGTAAACTAACAGCGTTTGAATTCTGGAAGTAAGACTTATCAAAATGAGGGAACATTTCCCATCTAAAAGTGATCTGGATTTGAAATGCCAGGTCATGATTTTTAAGCCCTTGCCAATAAAAGAAAGTGGATCCTTTTTAGGGATCAGTTTTAAGCACTGTTTAAAGATCACCCGCTTTTCCTTGCATGGCCTTGACTGTGGTAAAAAGATCCCCACATAGGAATTCAGTTTCAAGGACTCTGCCTTCCAGATGTTTCGTAAACAAGCCTTCCCCTGATAGTTCCCAGTCCCAGGGGTCAGGAGAGCACAGATTCCATCTATTCACAATCTGTTCACAAAATAAACAAATATAAATGTTATAGGGTGACTAATTGCGTGAACTGCCATGGGAAAACCCAACAAGATTCTGTAGCACGGCCACTCTTACTCCTCACAAAACTACAAGTGTGCCAACTTGCCGAATGTTCACATGGACTCGGACTTGTGCCTAGTGGTGGGAGACAGTTAAGCAGAGAAGGAGCTAACGGTATCAGTCACTGAGGCCATTCCCATCGCCCGAGACTGGGAGCTGTTCCCCAGTGTTTCTGCCTCAGCTGAGCCACAATCCAAGCACCTGGGTTCTGGGCACTGTGGCCCACAGACCAGCTCATCAGGCCAATGCTTGTACCCTGAGGTCTTCTATGGCAGCCCTGGGCCTCCCATTTCTCAGGTTTCAGGGGGAGCCACAGCCTCTCAGCTATATCCCAACGACGGAGGTTTCCGCCCTGGGACACCCTCACTTCACCCTTGCAGATCACAGCCCCGTACCTCCTCCCAGGCCCAGCCTGACCCTTGGCACTGCTCTGGGGTAGCTGTCAAGGGCCAGTTTCTGGATTTCTCCACACTGCAAGCAACAGAGCTGGGGAAGTTGCCAGCTGGAGGAGTTCTCTACCCTCCACCTTCCTTCCTCCACCCTCCAGCTTTCTGCCCTAGCCCTTTGCCGGACCCACCCTTGCTTCAGGTGCGACAGGATCTGCCACCCCCTTCAGATCTTTATTCTCCTCTGCAACCTGGCGGCCAAAGTGACTTCCTCCCCTCCGGGGCCCCTGCCCAGCAGATGCTTCCACCCACGGTGGACTCACAGCTGCCTGTGGTGAACTGCGGCTCCCTGCCACCAGCGCCACCTCCTGCCCGACCCCCCCCCCCTTCCTCTGTTACCTGTGGGCCCTGCTCTGCGGCCCCCCAGCCTGGCTGTGCGGCCCCCGCCTGCTCCTGCTACGGGGGTGCTGCCTTCACCTTCCAGGCCCTTCGGTCCTAGCTTGGGGCGAGCAGAGCTGCACCCAGTAGAACTAAAGCCATTCCAGGATTATCGAAAACTGAACAGCAACCTTGGGGGACCTGGGTCATCACGTACTCCTCCAGCTGGAAGGTCTTTCTCTGGCCTCAATTCTGATCTCAAGGTCCCACCTTCCACCTACAGCGGAGTCTTCCGCGGCCAGCGCATCGACCGGATGCCCTGCGCTGGACGGCCGAAGCCTTGGGAGCGGACGGGACCACCTTCTCGAGAAGGGCCGTCCCGAAGGGCACAGGAGCCTGGATTGCCCCCACCCCGCTGAGGGAGCGCCCTTTGCCCCCACCTCCTGGGGCTTGTATATGGATTATAAATATATAAGGGGGAAAGGGGTGGGTGGGGAAGGGTTGCGGGGCTGGGGCCTTGCTTCCCCTCCTCCCCCCTCCCCTGGTCCCCTATCCCTGGGGCCGTTTGTTAAAAAAGAATAATAAAAGGATTAAAAAAAAAAAAAAAAGTCCAGCTTCTATCTGGGGGACAGCATACAGGGGGTAAGAGGACAAACTCTGTATCTGGGCTGAGCTGTTCAAATCCTGCCTCTATTGCTCACTAGCTGCTATTTCACCTCTTTAAGTCTCTAGTTTCTCATCCGTAAAATGGGGTGATAAAAGTACCTACTTAAGAGGGCCGTCATAAAGGAGAAATGAGCTTTGTATCCCAGCACAGTGCCTGGCAATGTAACTGAGCAGGACCCTATGGGGCCCTCCCCCATAGGAGGAGCCCCCTCTTCCCAATGTCCTCAGCCTGCCTTTTGCCTGTAGAAAAACTTTAGTCAAAGAATAAATTTAATCAGAAAAGTGAGAAAGTGCAGAAAGGAAAAAAAAAAAACATCAAACAAGACAAAATAATAATAGTTTAGCCATTCAGCAAAGTCAAGGACCTTTAGTTCCTCCTCAAGGGCTACAGATAATATTCAGAGCCACATCTTTTGAGCTGTTTTGCAGAAACTGAAACACCCACCAGGTGGAAGAAGTTAACTGTCTGCTGCTCACAGGCACATACAGCCCAGACCGGTTGGAACCAGAAGGTTGATGATATTGACTCACGATTATCTCACCACCAACCAATCAGAGGAGTGTCCACGAGCTGATCACACACCCCACAACCCCCTTCCCTTACGCCTTTAAAAACCTTTCCCTGAAAGCCTTTGGGGAGTTCGGGTCTTTTAAGCACTAGCTACCTGGACTCCTTGCTTGGTACCCCACAATAAACGCTGCACTTTCCTTCACCACAACCCGGTGTCAGTAGATCAGCTTTACTGCACTCGGGCAAGCAGACCCAAGTTTGGTTCGGTAACAGCATCACACTGTAAATGCTCAGCATGGATTAGCCATTATGTAAGGGATGTACCCACCTCACAGAGCTGGCAGGCAACCCTTGGCCACCTGTTCACTCTATACCCATAAGCTTCAATGCAGTAGCACTGGCGCACGTGGCTAGTCAGTACTTGAAATGCAGTTCATCTGAATTGGGATGTGCTGTGAGTGTAAAGCGTACAATGGATTTTTTTTAAGTGTAAAATATCTCATTAATATTTATATTGATTACATGTTGAAATGATGATATGTTAGATTCAGTGAGTTAAAAATACACATTATTGAAATTAATTTCACTTGTTTCTTACTACCCTTTAAATACCCCTATCAAAAAACTTAAAATTTCATATAGGCTTGCGTTTACTATTGGCTGTTCTATATGGACTTCCTAGTTGGAGGGAGAAAGGAGAGCTTTCCAGGTAATAAGAACTAGAAAATGAAATTTGGGAATGTTTGTGCATGGCTGGGGGACAGTGCAAATGGCCTAACTGGAGTGGAGAGGTTTTGTTAATAACTAATAATAGCTACTATCATTTGTCATGTTCTTCAATGCATATCAAGTATCGTTCTAAAAGTTTAACTAATTTACTTCTCACAATTACTCTATACAGTAGATACTAATATTAAACACCCCCCCCATTTCTTTGAAGAAGAAATTAAGGCACAGAATGGGTAAGTAACTTGCCTGAGGTCACACAGCTGATAAATGGTGAGGCCAACTTGGGTTGATGGGGGAAGATTAGATTAAGAAGATCCTTGATGCTGAATGAAAAATTGAGGTGATAGGGATTGGGAGATTCTCCATCTTTTAGTTTTTTGCCCCCCGACCAACCTCTCAGCTCTTCTATTGTTAAACCCCTCAGCTCACAGATATTTAGAGGAAGGCAGGAAGCAAAAAATATTGATGTTTGCCCTTTATGAACAACTTAATAGGCAAGGAGGTAAAGACTCATTTTGCTAAAAGGAGATGCCTGGATGGTACACGGATTTCTCTAATATGTGCTCTCCTAGTTTTTCATTAGCAAGAATTGTTGAAAGCCAGATGGAGTCCTTAAGCCCAGCAAAAGATGCTTCCTTGGGCTCACCGTGCTGATGAGGAGTTTATGGGGCCCATATCTCACAAGAATTCATGTGTTTGGAGAAGCAGAGGTCACAAGCATGTCCACTGTAGGATGTAGGGCTCATTTCTCTTTCTCAGTATCCTTTCCCTAAAGATGGATTTCTCATGTAAACTAACTTTGTCATCAAAGAGAAAACCTCGGTGAGTAGAAGGAAACACATTTACAAACTCAAATTAGAACAAAATCACTTCACAGAGGAAAGCCACAGGGATGCCTAACAGTAAAGTCAGGAAAGCTATGATCTTTAGATAAAACTCTCCTGTTATCCTTTGCTAAGTTTCCCTTGTGGCATTTATAGAGGAAAGGACCTGTCACTGCTCTCAGAATGTGCCACTGTCTACCCAGGGCTACCTGTAAATATCTGCAGCAATTTTCATGTAAAAAATTACAGCTTCCCAACAGCCCCCACAAAAAAAGAGATTATTTTCTATTTGCTCATTTAATGCAAGAAAGAAACATTTTCAGCGAATAAGAGATTGACATCATTAACATTTAATTTCATTATATACAGTGAGAGAGGAAAGCTCATGTAGATTGAATACCAGTCCAAAACCTTTAACATTTTGCCTCTGATTTTGTCATGGGTTTTGCATTTAAATGTTTTTAGAGTCTCTTGAGGTACAAAAGTACAAAGGCAAGGTTGAGAGAGAGATAATCAGGCAAAAGTATTGTCTTAGTTCATCCTCAAACAATAACTTTATCTTTTTTCACTAAAGAAAATCATCCTAACTACAAAGTTGCCAGTCAAATCACCATAGCAACGCTAGCCTCCCAATTTCCCCAGCCAGGAAAAGCCTAGAGGGGAAGAAGCAGCCTAAGAAAGTGCAGCCATCCCAGGTAAAGATGGGCAGCCACCGGTAGCGCAAGCTCTTAAAAACTTTTCCAAATATCAGGATAGGGTTGGGTTGTGCATCCTGTATCTCAGGAGGTCAGTAGGACACCTTTGGAAGGTGGTTGGGCGGGGGAGTTCAGGTGGGACAGATACAATTCGGTCAGCGGTGACTATTCAAAACCCAGTTAGCTGATTCAAGTAATCAAAACACCCACTGGTTCATTTTGGTGGGGGGAAGCATTACCACTGGCAATATTAGCATCCAGCCTGGTTATCAGGAATCTTAGAGATTGTTTGGCCCAAGTGTCTGAGGGCTCTCAGAAATTACGTGCAAGCTTCTATGTGTGAACTTCATTTCATTTTCCTAAGAAAAGTGTCCTCAGCTTCTTATCAGATTCTCAAAGATAATCATGATCCCAAAACTTTTAGAGTCACTGTCTAGTCCATTCTCTCATTCTACCCACGTGGACACTGAAGGAAAATAATTTATCCAAAGTCATAATACCACAGGGTGGTATATTTTTCTGTTTTCTTCCCTTTCTTGTGGCATTTTGACCACCTCAACTATTGCCAAGTTCACCCTTAGTGGACAATCATTTTTCTTGGTACCATCAAACCCAGTAGGTGACTGCCTTGGGCTATTCAGTTGGCAAGTGCTTAATGATTATCAACCACGCATCCATCACAGAAGTTATATTCTGGGAGGCTCTAAGGAACTATAAACACAATTCCATTCTCAGGGAATTTATAATCTAATTGGCAGATAATACATCTAAGGACCATTAGGAAGCCAGTGCAAAGTTGCATATTTCAAGAGCCATATTTGAACAGGTCAATGTGAACTGGCATCCTGGGGAACGTATATGAGACCAGGAAGAATTTAAGTTAGATTTCAAATATATTTGAGTTGTGATAACTGAAAAGGAATAGGGCATCTCTGGGTGGAGAAGAGATGAGTGCAGCATTAGCTCTATGTATGAATGTGGATAAATTAAGCACCAACTACATGTAAAATATAGTGTGGAATAAATAAATAAATAAACCCATAAATAAACCCATAAATAATATGGGTTCCTAACATGAATGATCAATTAACCTATATAAAAGATTGGTATAATATATAAAAACATTAGCCATAAGTAAGTAGGTAAATGAATATATGGCACCTCTGCATATCACACATAGTCAAAGCTTTCCTTGTCAGCCTCTACCAGTTTGTTAGATTAACCAATGATCCTCATTAGTTCCCACTAATTCAGCTGTTGGCTTATCAAGAGTCCATTGTGTTTATTTCTAAATTTATTTATGACTTTCATGTTTGTTATTATAATTATGTTATTTAATGCCATATTATATAAACTAGTGAATATGAGTAAAAAATATAAATGATAGCTATGTTTAATGGTTTTGAAAGACTTGGTAAAGCTGAACCACTAAAACATAATTGCCTTTGAACTAAGTGAAAACAAGGCAACTGTAAAAGAGTGAAAAGAAGATTATAAAATTCTCGAATGATTTTGTAGTCAGATAACTTTGCAAGTGACTTTAAATTTTTAACTTGAAAAAACTATAAGTAGAAATTGTAGGTGACACCTTCGAGGTGTGTTTAAATTGTCCATATTATCCAAATCTACATATTCAATGCAATCCCTATTAAAATACCAACGGCATTTTTCACAGAAATAGAAAAAATACTAGCAAACCAAATTCAACAGCACATTAAAATGATCTTACGTGATCAAGTGGAATTTATCCCTGGGATGCAACATAGTCAAATCGATAAATCTGATACACCACATTAATAAAATGAAAGAAAAAACCAGAGGACCATCTCAATAAATGCAGAAAAAGCATTTGGCAAAAATTCCACATCCCTTCACGATAAAAACTCTCAACAAATTAGGCATAGAAGGAATTTACCTCAACATAATAAAGGCCATATATGACGAGCCCACAGCTAACATCATACTCAACAGTGAAAAGCTGAAAAATTTTCTTCTAATATCAGGAACAAGGGTAAACAAATGTGCCCACTCTGACCACTTCTAAGAAACCTACTACTCGAAGTCCTAGCCAGGGCAATTACACAAGAAAAGGAAATAAAAGCCATCCAAATTGGAAAGGAGGAACTTAAATTGTCTGTGTTTGCAGATGGCATGGTATCATATATAGAAAACCTTAAACACTCCACCCCAAAACTGTTAGAACTAATGAACAAATTCAATAAAGTTGCAAGATACAAAATACAAAAATCAGTTCCATTTATATACACTAACAAACTATCTGAAAAAGAAGAACTTTAGGAAATGCAAATAGTTGCTTGGGACGTGACCTCACAAGACATTCATGACAGAATAAAAAGTCAAAATGGGGCCTCCCTGGTGGTGCAGTGGTTGAGAGTCTGCCTGCCATTGCAGGGGACACGGGTTTGTGCCCCGGTCCGGGAAGATCCCACATGCCGCAGAGCAGCTGGGCCCGTGAGCCATGGCCGCTGGGCCTGCGCATACGGGGCCTGCGCATACGGAGCCTGCGCGACCGGAGCCTGTGCTCCGCAATGGGAGAGGCCACATCAGTGAGAGGGGCGCGTACCGCAAAAAAAAAAAAAAAAAAAAAATCAAAATGAACTCCGTGTGCAGAAACACAAGGGGAAAACCAACTCAAATGATAAATGTAAAATCTTATATTAGGTTTTTTCAAAAGCCGATGGCACAGAAATAAGGCAGAGAAAACCTGGTGTGGCACAGATCTATGGGGAAGGCAGGGGGCATTGATCACAAACTCAATATGAATCCTCTGGACTACCTGCTGTTGAAAAAGCCTAGTGTCCATATCCTTGGAAAAAGTGGTTTTCTAGGTTGATCACTTGGCAGAAGTGCTCTAGACCCATCTCCACTTGAGGCAGAGTTCAAAGGGATGGTATTGATTGGCTTGGGGTAGAGAGGATATAGTGAACATATGCCAGTGTCATTAGATAGGAGATCGACAGTCAAATGAAGATGGTGAAGATGCCTTCTGTGTTTTCCATATCGGACTAGGAGGCCCAATGGCTCCTTACAGGCAAGCCAATGGCAGTGCATTATAAAGAAGACCCTTTGATGGCAATTAGGAACTGCTGACAACAAAGTCAACTGCACGAAAGGGCTGAGCTCTGCATCAGCAGCTGTCTTGAAGCAGAGGTTGTAACCAGCTACTTCCTGAACACAGTAAGAGGTTGGACTTCACTCAATGTCTCTGACCTCAACTCACAGTAGGAAATACATTTTTGTATAGCAACCCAATATACCTATTCATATATGCATACTATATGTATATGACTCACGTGTGAGTACAAAACTGAAAGAAAAGTTTCAAGAAAAAATACTTATCCTTACTATCCTTACTATGTTATTCACTTTGCTATTAACTCTTCTTTCTCTTCGTTTCCTTTCTTTTCTTCTTTTCTTAAAAATTCTGATAAGAACCCACTAAATTGATTTCACCACCCACTGAAGTGTTGTGACCCATAATTTGAAAAACACTGGACAAGAAGTTTTTCTTCTAGAATACCTTAGATGGTGCTTCCAACTCTAAAACTCCGAGAATAAAGAAAACAGATTTTTTTCAGCCATGAAAACAAATTTATGACTTACAGATAAATGTTCATAAAGTGGAAATGCAGCCTTTTAAACTCCAAGTATGCTCTAGATACATCACTCTCTAGAGCACTGTGTTTCAACATTTGTAAATGATTCACAGTAAGACATACATTGAACATTGTGACCCGGTGCACACCACAAATACGCACACACAGCTGAAACACAAGTTTCATGAAATAATTCTTATTTTTATTACGTGTGATGCCTTCTGATACTTTCTTTTCTGTTTCATTTTACTTTTGGAAACCTGTCGGTCAAGACCCCCTCAGCTGATTTCTTTACCTTCTAATGAGCCCACAGGTTGAGAACCCCTTCTCTAGAAAGTTCAAGCTGAGATGGGGAGTGATATTCAAGCATGTTACAGACATTAACTAGGAAACTGGGCTAGGAATGGTTAAGTCCAGCTAAGAAAATGCTTCTGAGAGAGGAACTCATTGGAGCAGAAAACAGCCCTCTAGGAGATCCACAGAACATCCAGAATGGCCTTGACAGTGGAGGCCACTCTATAGGCCTGAGATGGAGGGGACCAAAAGCCTAATTATAGTACAACCAGAGACATGTGTGTCCTCCCTCCCTCAGTATGGAACCTAGCATTCCATGGTTTAATGTTTTCTGGAGGACCTTGGATTATTTGGAGGCTCCTTCCTTCAATATTTTCCTTCATGTTTTTCCTTCTAAGCATCATTTCAGACACAGAATTGAAAAGATTCTTCTGTGGGTCCTCCTACCGCTTAAATCTGATTCTACCATTACACTGAATATACCACCTTCTAATGGAATTTTATATTTCTGTCTTCCCTACTAGGCTGTGAGCACATTAACATGCTGATTGTCTTATTCATTTCCATGCTCCTTGGAACGTCTGCATGATCTGTCAAAATGCAAATACTATTAATTCCTTTTCTGCTTAACCCTTCCCATAGCTCCTTATTCCTGTCAGGACAAAAGGAGATCCTTTATAAAGGCTTTCCTGCTCCAAACCTTGCTTACCTACCCAGCCTTATCTCTCACTACACAGAGCTCCAGGCTTCCAAGCAAGTCCAAGAACATTTCCTTTTTGCCTCCAAGCCACTGCTTGAGTAGCTTCTTCTGGCCTGAGCCTTTTCACACTGCTTCCTCCCTCCCCTTGTGCCTGGTTATTGCTCCTGTGTCCTCCTTAGTTCCTGCAAGAAGCCTTCCCAGCTTCCTTCAAAACTGGGTTAGATGTCAAGGTTGTGTTCCTTTAGGCCCCTGGCCCCCACCCCTGCCCGCAACACTCACAGCTCTGGACTCTGCTCACCTGCATTCCCCACTGGACTGTCCAAGCAGAGGCAACAGCTGATTCACCCCGAAATCTCTTGCACATGCTTTGCACATGGAAGATACTCAATACGTACATGTTTGGATGAATGTATGCACATAGTAAGTATCCAGTAAAGGGTGAATTGAGCTGAATTCAAATATCTTCAAACTTAGACGTTAGCAATAACACAATGCCCTAAACCAGTGGGTAGCAAACTTCAGCTGCCTGCCAGTTTTTGTAAATAAAGTTTTATTGAAACACAACCACAACTGTTTGTTTAGGTATTGTCTAGGCTGCTTTCCTGCTACAATGGCAGAGCTCAATAGTTGAGAAAAAGACCACATAGCCGGCAAAGCACAAAATATTTACTACGTGACCCTGCAGAAAAATTTGCCAACCCCTGGTCTAAGACAACAGTCTTGGACTTCCCTGGTGGCACAGTGGTTAAGAATCCACCTGCCAATGCAGGGGACAAGGGTTCGAGCCCTGGCACGGGAAGATCCCACATGCTGCAGAGCAACTAAGCCCGTGTGCCGCAACTATGGAGCCCGCGTGCCACAACTACTGAAGCCCACACGCCTAGAGCCAGTGCTCCGCAACAAGAGAAGCCACTGCAATGAAGAGTAGCCCCTGCTTGCCACAACTAGAGAAAGCGTGCGTGCAGCAATGAAGACCCAACGCAGCCAAAAAAAAAAAAAAAAAAAAAAAAACTGTTTAAGACAAAAGTCTTTAACCTTGTTTGTGCTACTTTGACAGTCTGCGGAAATCTGTGAATCCCTTCTTGGAATAATATATATATATATTTTTTCAGTACACGGGCCTCTCACTGCTGTGGCCTCTCCCGTTGCGGAGCACAGGCTCCGGACATGCAGGCTCAACGGCCATGGCTCACGGGCCCAGCCGCTCCGCGGCATGTGGGATCTTCCCGGACCGGGGCACGAACCCGGGTCCCCTGCATCGGCAGGCGGACTCTCAACCACTGCGCCACCAGGGAAGCCCTGGAATAATATTTTTAAATGCATAAAATACCTAGGATCACAAAGGAAACCAGTTATACTAGAAACAATTACGAAAACAATAAAAAATTATGATATATTAATATACATACTTCTTCATTAACACATTAAATAACAATACTTAGCAATGGATTTAATAATTTCATAGTAGTGGTAACCATAACTGGTATTTTGAGATATGTGCAACAATTGTAATGCGATAAGAACATATCTGTGATTCTAATGGTGACAAAGTCACGGGAGTTGCTAATGCCACTGCAGTTTGTTGATTACATTCATATTTGAAGAAAACATTACATTTCAGTCGGTAAAACTAAGAGCGTAATTTTTGTCCAACGAAAGTTCAGGGACCCCTTGCCTTCCATCCATGAGCCCCTTGGGGATCCAAAGACTGCAGGTTAAGCACCCTGCTTTAAGATCGCATAGTTATCCAGGGTAAATACGACAGGAGTGAAAGAAAACCTCATGCTCAGAAAGCCCTCCAAGTCTCTCTCAATTTTACAGACTTGGTGTTATGCAGGATTTGCTCTATACTAAAATGAATTGCAGAGGAAGTCCAAAACCACTAAGTAATCACAGTTAAGAAAAAAAAAAAGAAAGATGTATTATTTGACCCGCAGCTTCCAGCCGTATTTCTTTATTTATGAATTGGTTCCACCCAACCAAATGACAAACAGATGGATAGAATGGGGTAATGATAAACTCAGCTGGCAATTTGTCCCTGATGGGGCAACTGGAGAGCACACTTTCATTTACAGTTTACAAATGGCTCCCAACACTGGTACACAAGAATTCAATTTGTGTCAACTCCCATCAGTCTGACCAGGGATTACATCAGGAAAGCTCACAGTAGGAGGGATTGAAGCTTTAAGGGATCAATTTGTAGAACTGTAGGTCAAACTTCTGCAAAAACATTCAGAATCGCCCTTCCATTTGAGCCTGAATGGAGGAACTTGATGGCTACCAGAATTTCTGGGACTACGGTTCTGAGATTTTCAATTTGGAAACTAAAGGTAAGAAAAAGGAATTTTTCACAAAACACCACTTGTTAATATGAAATGTCAGCTGACACCCAAACAAGCCCACTCTTGCTTATTTCTAATTCTATTGTTGGCTGTAAGGAAGGCTTATACTTAAACAGCACAACTTCCTAAACAATTTCTTGAAAAGAAAGGGAGATTTTTGTTGCTGTTTTTTTCCCATTGTCCTCAAAATTGATTAATTGTATAAGAACAATTCTTTAAATATATCAAGCTCTATAATTTTGGGGGGCAGGAAAACCAACACAGGGCTACATCACTGTTAAATACTGCAGCCATTTGCCCAGTTACTGCTATAAGTTCTAGTAAAACGCTATGAAAAATGTTGGCAATTCACTTGCAGGTATGAAGGGCTCCGAAACACAAGTTATCATTCAATACGAAATAAAATCGCAATGGTAGCTTTCAAGTTAGTCTTATACATTAGGTATTATTTGAAGCTTTACCACATACCACTATCCCTTTTATGATGAGAAAACAAAAGCAATAAGTAACTTTGGGTCGGGGGGAAGGAAAGGGCACGTGCATGCAGATCCAGGTTGGATTTTGTCTGCCTTTTATTTCTGCAGTTAGTAAGGAATGATATTGGTTACTGCTGTGGCCTTGGAAATTAGCAGTAAAGGATTCATTCAATCTGCTGTGACTAGTATGGCAATACACTTCCATTACCATGGGGCTCAGGGTAAGCAAAAGAACTGACACTTAAAAATATTCTTCCATAAGCCACTCTTCTAAGTACTGTACAGACATCTATTTATCTTCACAACCCTCCCGAGGTATCCACTATTATCATCCCTACTTTACAGCCAAGGGAAGTAAGGCTCAGAGAGGTCAAGGATCTTGCACAAGGTGGCAGCTAGTTGTTGTCACTCTCTGGATTCAATCACATGACTGCCTGTATCCAAATGTTCTCCAGCACCTACTTGACACGTGCTATGTTTACTTCACGTAGCTGCCATATTCCACAGAAGGGAGCCAGTCAAGACGTTGCCCTCATGTCCTGGCAAGGAGGACAGACTTCGAACAAGTAATTAACTACAAGTGTGCTGAGCGTTGCTAGTAGGTGTTGCAGGTGTACCTAACCTAGTCTGAGGTGGGGGGCAGGGTTCAGGGCAGGCTTCCTGGAGGAAGTGGTACTTAAGCAGGGGAAGTGAAGGATGAACAAGAGTTTACTAGGTAAAGAAGTAGAAGATATATCCTGGCAGAGTATAGCAAGCATAAAGACCTTTAGCCAAGAAAGAACATGGCTATAAAGGAAAGCAGGAAAGACCTATCATAAAAGCCTTAATAAGAACAGTTTGCATTGATTGAGCATTTACTGTATAACAGGTGCTATTCTGTGCATTTTGTGTGCATCAACTCACTTTATCTCACAACAACTCGATGTGGTAAGTAAATCGTTATCCCCATTCTTCTGAGGCACAGAGAAGTTAAATAATGCAACTAAAATCTTATGGTTTAAAAGTGGTGGAGGCAAGGGTTGGACCAGGAAGATAGGTCCAGAGCCCTGTGTAGTAAACTGCCTATACTTCCTCACCTTTGTCACAAGGACAGAAAATCAGAGCCACCAGATTTTAGAGGTCAAGCAGTCCAGCCTTATTTCATATGGAAGGAAGCTTAAAACTGGAATCAAGCCATTTGTCCCCAGGATTAGAGGCCAGCTCAGAGCTGTGTCTTCTGATTCCACATTTGGTCGAACTTAAACCTGAGAGACGATACCAAGCATTGGACTGTAAGTCTCGATTCTGAATGAAACACTTCTTTAACTTTCATAGCCTGTGCCCTTGACCATAAGTCATATCACATCATCCCTTAAAACTGTTCAAGGAAAATCCATAATCCGTTCAGCTTCCGCTCTGAATCCCACACTTGATCTTCATGTCAGTAACAGCCTTTGCAGGGTCACTTCTTAGGAGGAAACTAATTCAATTCATTTGTTACTTGTAGGCCGATGATGGGATGGAAAGACAGATGACTTCTGACAAAAATATCAATTTGTAAAATAATTTTCAAAATTATTTTGAAATAATAATTTTAATGCACCACCCAGGTGTGCATGACCTTGAGATTCTCAAGTAAAACCAATACGTAGACATTGCAATCAGCTTAAAAGCAGCTCTGCGTGAAGATGAATTTTGCAAGTCTTATTATGGAAGGCATCTGCAAGGGACCAGGGAATTATTTAGGCAGAAAGGTGTGAAAGGGAAAAGAAAGGAAGCATTGCTCTTTCATATTTATTAGTATTAGTGTCTTGGGCTGAGATGTTAGAGATCATTTCTTGACCTATGTCCCTAAAACACACAGAAATATTTTGAACTTTCACATGCACCCAAAATTAGCCTTGGTGCGCTTTTTATTAAAAATAGCCACTGAAAGCTTTAATCTGCCCTTTCCAACAACTGACACTACAAAACTCTGAAGCAGTTTTAACCAATCAGGTTACACCTACAGAAAAGCTACAGTAAGTCCATTACATATGAACCTTCAAGTTGGGAACTTTCAAAGATGCGAAGGTGCGTTCGCTTGTCCAATCGTGTAAGCTTTAGTTCATGTGTCTGGCGTACGTTGTCACATGCGTGAATCCTCTGCAAGTGGTTGTGCTTTTGTGTACTTAACCGTACAGTACTGTATAGAGACAGTAGTACAGTATCTTTATTTCAAGCCCAGGATGTCTGGAAGCAAGTGTTAAAGCAGCAGTGATATAGCTGGTACTACTGGAATTTTCAAGGTACTGTACTGTAAGATTAAGAAATGTTTTATTCATTTCTTGTGTTTTTTTTTTATGTATTCTTTGTGCGAAAAGTATCATAAACCTATTACAGTACAGTACTATATAGCTGATTGTGTTAGTTGGGTACCTAGGATAACTTTGTTGGACTTACGAACAAATTGGACTTAACAAATGTGCTCTCAGACGGAAGTCATTCACATGTAGGGGACTTAACTGTATAGGTAAGTTAAATGAAAACTATTTTCACCTTTAACCAACCTGATAGATAGCATATATGGAACACAGCACCCCAAGTGAAACATTACTGGTAAGGACTATTTGTCCAAGCCTTTGGGTTTTCATTGCCACCATAGTATATATTTTTCACTTATGAGAAAAGCACTTACCCTGGGGAAATTCTTAGGGAGAAGGAGGAAAGTTTCTCAGATATTTATAGACAAAATATTTCAAAACATAGGTAGCTATATTTATGCTTGGTTCTTATTTTAATGAACACTAAGATTGCTGCCCACAAAGAAATTTTCAGTATCACTTTAGAAATAAAATATTCTTCCTGGGACTTCCCTGGTGGCACAGTGGTTAAGAATCCGCCTGCCAATGCAGGGGACACGGGTTTGAGCCCTGGTCCGAGAAGATCCCACATGCCGCAGAGCAACTAAGCCGGTGTGCCACAACTACTGAGCCTGCGCTCTAGAGCCCGCAAGCCACAACTACTGAGCCCACGTGCCGCAACTACTGAAGCCCATGCACCTGGAGCCCGTGCTCCGCAACAAGAGAAGCCACCACAATGAGAAGCCTGTGCACCAAAGAGTGGCCCCCACTCGCCACACCTAGAGAAAGCCCGCGTGCAGCAACAAACACCCAACAGCAGGCAAAAAATATATACATATATATTCTTCCTACTTCGAATGCACGTTTTTTCTGTTTTAGAAAAGCAGGAAGAAAAAGTTTTAAAAACATTGCAAAATATGTTACAGCTTGCAGGCTTACTTAGAATTTGCCTCTTCAAATCTTTTCTACACTGATTAAAAATTTTAAATCTACTGTAAATAAGGAAGCTGATGAATAGTCCCCAGGCCAACTTTGGGAGACATTATGAAGATTACTCTCATCCTGCCTGAGCCAGAGATCAAGTCTCCTCTCTGATACAATCACTGAGAGCACCCTTTCAAGGTGCTCACCCTGTGGGCATCCTCCATTAAACGGGAGGCAGAAGCTGGATGAAGAACAAAAATTTGCTTGGTCCTAAGCCCATGACCTAAGACAGCATCACAAACACATGGAATGTCCACCCAAAATATGAACAAAACTAGCAAGTAAGCAGTCAGTACCCCATACCCTGGTCTAGTGTAATTTTTCAGGTTAATCTCTTATTAGCCAGCTACATATTTCCTTAAAAGTTTTTTTTTTTTGCTGTACGCGGGCCTCTCACCGCTGTGGCCTCTCCTGTTGCGGAGCACAGGCTCTGGACGCGCAGGCTCGGCGGCCATGGCTCACGGGCCCAGCCGCTCCGCGGCATGTGGGATCCTCCCAGACTGGGGCACGAACCTGTGTCCCCTGCATCGGCAGGCGGACTCTCAACCACTGCGCCACCAGGGAAGCCCCTCCTTAAAAGTTTTTTGAGACTATTTCCCAGCAACGCCTTTGACACCATTATCCTCACTGAATAAGGGCAACTGATGAATAAGCACCTACCAAGACAGAGGACTGGAACCTAATCCTCCAGTGACAGAACTCAGACAAGAACTTCACATTCAGATGGGTGAAATCTGAGGATAACTTCTGGCAATACACTGATTTCTACAATTTCCTAGCCTTGGCCTGTCAAAGGCCTGCCTCTGGCACAGGAAAAGACACTTTTGGCTCACCCAGAGACCTGTCACAGGTGTTTGTGTACACAGCAGGTATTTGGGCAAAAAGAATTCAATGTTAAACATTAAACAGACCTCTCTGGGGAAAACAGATAACTGTAGGCCCCCAAAGCTTTTCACACTGACTGCAGTTTCTGATTTAGAGCCCAGGAAAGCTCTCTTTAAACACATATCCTCAGGCTCTCAACTGAAATGGGATAGACTCTGAGACGTTTACAAATGAATGTGGGGATTTATTTTGCAGCCAAACATTAAATGCCACAACAAGCTGCGAGAGCTTCCCTTCTGGAGTAACAGCCAACAGCAGCCTAAGATGAGGCTTCCCATTTCCCCAGCCAGCAGAGCTCCAGGCGGGCTGAGTCCAGCATTCCATCTCTGAAGGTGGATCACAGACATGAAGAGGACATGGGGTTTTGTAGAAAGAGCACCGGGCTGGAAGTCGAGAGAGTTCAGTTCTAATTTTAATTTTGTCCCTAACCAGTCATTTTACCTTGGCAAAGCAACTTAAGCAATTGAGTCCCAATTCCTTTCTTTGTAAAGGGGCAATAGTGGTAGGGGGGTAAGGAAATAAACAGCTATTGAATGTCTGCTATGTATAAACACTTTATGAAGGCTATCAACAACAACCCTGCTGTGAGGGTCGCATGAACTTGATGTTACAGATGAGGAAACGGAGGTCCTGAGATTAAATAACTTGACTGAGCTTACATATTCTGGAAGAGATAGCAGGAGCAGAATTCCTAGTATAGGGGCTGGAGTCAGGAGCTGGCTTTCCTTATGCTACCATGTTCCATTTGGAACACCGAGATATCCAAGAGTTCTAAATATGAGGACATCTACAATGTCTCCAGGACATTGATACAAAAAATAGTTAACAGTTTGTTAAAATGGTATATACTTTTTAAATATTTACACATAAGAATTTGGGGTCTGAGCCCCTCAAATGTTAGAGGTTTGAATGTTAAGATGTATTTTTGTTGGAGAAGAATTAAAATTGTTAAATGTAGGTACATAACACCCATATATACCTTACAGGTGTGTAGGGCTTTTGCTTTTTTGCTTGTTTCTTTCCTTTTCCTTAGCTTGGTTTTTGACATGTACATGTCAGAAGAGCTTTGTAGAAAGCTGTTTCTCATAGGTGATTTCACTTGATCCTCCTAATGAGGACACGTTATAAGACTGCAAGAAGTTATCACCCATATTTTGCATTGTGAGGACACTGTAGTCAATGCCTCTGGGGCCTGTGTCACCTCCCCTTCTCCCAGTTCTGACTTCAGCTGTGGCTGTCATGTGGAGAGTTTCATGTGAGCCCAACTTGCCTCGCAAGGCCAGCATCGAACCTCAAGCACATGCTGTGCTCACATCACTCCTCCTTCCCTGGACCTGCCTCCTTAATCCAAGGGCCAGCAGAGCCTAGAAGGGTGGGAAGTTGTACCCCTGGGGGAAACTTTCAATCAACAAAAAGAGGACAGAAGCCAGCAGCGCATAAATGGCCCTTGCCTTTCTGATAGGCAAATTAGAGAGGAATTCTGTGTGCTCCAGAGAGTTCGCCATAGAATTAAGCGCCTACAGAGGCCCCCATTGCCTGCAGAAGTGACTTCTGTAACACACGGTCATATGTCCTCCATCCCTCACCCAACCTTCTCATTCCTGATTTCTGCTTCCAAATAAAATAAACTACTTGCACCCAAGTCCTTGTAAAACGCTCTCCTTTTGGGGACCCTAAACTGTGTGAGGCACTGAGACTACAGAGGCGAAGTGACTTGCACAGCGCCCCCTGCTGGCAGTAGAGGAAGCAGCAAGCACTCCCTTCCAGTTCTGGCTCTAAATCCATCTCATTTTCTACTTTCAGTTGTACACACAGGTTACGAAACTGCAATTTCCACCTTTTGCCAATATGCCAGACTGAAGTTTAAGAAAGAAATACATGCTTTACCACAAAATTAATGATTCACTTTGTTATAAAGCAGAAACTAACACACTACTATAAAGCAATTATACTCCAATAAAGATGTTAAAAAATAAAATAGTAGGGCTTCCCTGGTGGTGCAGTGGTTGAGAGTCCGCCTGCCGATGCAGGGGACACGGGTTCGTGCCCCAGTCAGGGAAGATCCCACATGCCGCAGAGCGGCTGGGCCCGTGAGCCACGGCCGCTGAGCCTGCGCGTCCGGAGCCTGTGCTCCGCAACGGGAGAGACCGCAACAGTGAGAGGCCTGCGTACCGCAAAAAAATTAAAATAAAAAAATAAAATAAAATAGTCAATGATAACCGTCATCTTTGCTGAGGGTCACACAGATGACCTGCTGGGCTACTATGAAAAACGTTGCCCAGTTTTCAAAATTTTAAAGTATTACATTTTGCTTTGCTGATGTTATTTAGACAAGTAAATTAGAAATGTTAAGTTTCACTCCAAGTTTTACAGATGAGAAGGCTGAAGTTTTAGGACTTTCCACTGTTGCAGTTTAACTACTATTGGAACCAGGCTCAGAATCTTTTCTACTCCAGACACATTCCGGGCTTCGCCTACCAAATCTGTTCAACAACACAATTGTAGATTATCCTCACTGAAGGGCATTGGTCTGGAGCTTGGCTGAGGGCATCTTTCATTTATTTATTTTTTAATTTTCCCAGCATCTGTTCCTCCCTTTTCCATTAATTGCACAACTTCGCTTTGAGGAACCAGCCCTCTTGAACTCTCAGTCTGTGTACTTCAGGCCTGAATGACCCACCAGTCTTTAGTTGCAGAGCTCAGAATATGACGCGCATCTGCCCAATCAGTGCACTCTCCTTGGCCGCAGTGATTGGCTCAGCGAAAGAAGAGGGACCAGAGCCTGGCCGGCTAGAATGAATACTGAGACTCTACTGTGTCCCCTGAGAAAGAGCCACTTTTTTCCAGCTGGGAGCTGAGCTAGTAGACAGCAAGCCTGCAGTGCCTGGTGGCCATCTTGCCACCATACTGGAAGAGCCTGAAACTAAAGCCAATAAAGGGGGGAGCAGAGCACAGAGATGGATGGAGACAGACTGCGGATGTGATACAGAGCTAGCCTTCCCCAAATTTAGAGTTGTCACAGGACTTGACACTCATAGGGGCCGATACATTACGGTCTCATCTTCTTTCAAGATTCTGCCACTTGCAATTCAATAAGTCCTGCCTGAAACGAGCTCTGTACTCAAGCATTAAAGAGACTCAGTGCAGTGCTTCTCTGAAGAAACAAATATCTGTTTTCTACTACCAAAAACTAGGCTAGGAAGTCAAGAAACAGAAGCAGAGCTAATCAAATCACGGCAGAATCCTTTGCCCCAGCTTCAGAGAGCCTAGGAATGAGGTGCTGAACAAGGCTTTACGAATCCATGAAGCAACCGGCCTCAGACAAACCCAATCACCTTTAATGTAGAGAACAACACTGTTTCATCAGCTAGGTGCTTCAATTTAAAAGTCAACTGCAGGGGCTTCCCTGGTGGCGCAGTGGTTGAGAATCTGCCTGCTAATGCAGGGAACACGGGTTCGAGCCCTGGTCTGGGAAGATCCCACATGCCACGGAGCAACTGGGCCCGTGAGCCACAACTACTGAGCCTGCGCGTCTGGAGCCTGTGCTCCGCAACAAGAGAGGCCGCGAGAGTGAGAGGCCCGCGCACCGCGATGAAGAGTGGCCCCCGCTTGCCACAACTAGAGAAAGCCCTCGCACAGAAACGAAGACCCAACACAGCCATAAATAAATAAATAAAGCAAACTGTCAACAAGTAAAAATAAACACAGTTATTAAAAAAAAAAAAAAAAAAAGTCAACTGCAACTAGAGTTCAGAGGAAGAGCCCTAGTTCAGGGCTTCCCTGGTGGCGCAGTGGTTGAGAGTCCGCCTGTCGATGCAGGGGACACGGGTTTGTGCCCCGGTCCGGGAAGATCTCACATGCCGCGGAGCGGCTGGGCCCGTGAGCCATGGCCGCTGAGCCTGTGCGTCCAGAGCCTGTGCTCCGCAATGGGAGAGGCTGCAACAGTGAGAGGCCCGCGTACCGCCAAAAAAAAAAAAAGTATATATATATACATATATATATATATATGTATATATACTTCAGACATAATGTTTCAAAGCCAGGGAGGCAAGTTTTGAGCTTGAAATGCAGGCAGGCTGGCAGTGGTCCCTCGGGAGTTTTCAGAGCCTAGGACAGTCTGACTGTGGCGGGGAAGAGGTCAGGTGGATACAGACAGGTTAACCAGATGACCCACCATCAAAGAGGGCTGGGGACAGGTGCTGGCCCAAGTCAGAGTGTAAATATAGGCCTCTTTGTCGTCTCTTAAATTCACAGGCAGTGGAGTCTTCTATCGTGTTTGGAATGACTGAGGTCAGTACGTTTGGCTTCTGAATGTGACCCACTAACTTACCTCATGAATTCCACAGAATAGTACTGAATAGGGGAGCTTCCTTCACTCTCTCCAGGTTTCCAAGATAGGGCCACCTCGGAATCAGAAACCACAGTGACGTGCAGCTGCTGAGGTGCTACTGGAAGCAGGCAGGAATCTAGGCAGGACAGCAAACAACTACAGTTGGCTGTGGTCTTTGCTGCTGGAGAGGTTTCATGTATAAAAAAAACATGTGTGCTTTCTACAGCCTAAACATCTCTGTTCAGAACTGCCTCACCCTCCAATCCAAACACACACACACACACACACACACACACACACACACACAAAATCACAACTGGATTCATGTAAGGTTTGTCAGTGAGAGCTGGTCTTCCCTTCTCCTCAAGCACCCCAGGCTGGAAATCCAACTACATTATGTCCAGACTATTGATCCCAGGACACACAATGATGTGTACCCTTTAGAACCTCTGTTAGCATGTCGGAATTGATGTTTGCCTACAAGTAAAATTAAATGCTTAGTGTGACTGTCACTTACTTTCAATTCTTTTGTGTATCCCTTCCTGCCCCCTGTCATCAGAATACATATCAATGGTAGGACATTTGGAAAAAGCCTCATGGGTAAAGATGTAGAATGATCCTATGACCCCAAGGTAACTGCTGTTACTATTTTCATATCTAGACTTTCACATTTCCCAGCCTTTCTTTATTGCTTCGGACAGAAATATTTTTTCTGCCTTCTCTTCCTAGCAAAACCCTATGGAGGTTTCAAAAACCAGGCCAAAGATATGGTCCTTTCTGAAACCCTCCCTGAGCCTTGGGGTGGAGAACACGCTTCTTCTGAGTGCTTCCAGAGCCAGCTGGGCAGACCTCGGATGCACTGGACCTACCTGCCTACCTTGTGCCTCTCCCTCCACAAGGAGCGCCTGTGAGCAACGATGTCTTCAAGCCACTTTTGTCCCCCAGTGTCCAGCGCAGACCACCTCAATGAGCCTTTGTTGGGTTCCCCTGGCCTATAAGATCTCTTCTCCCACTCCCCTTCCTCGCCTTCTTAACTCCCACTTAATTCCCACTTAGCAGTCATGTCCTCAGGGAATCCTTATCGCACCCCTATATCGGATCTTACAACGGAAGATCTTACAGCACCATGGGAAGCACTTCTCACTATCTGCGGCCACACGTTAATTAGATAATGTCCCGACCCACGCCACTCAGTTCTGAGAGGGCAGGGGTTGTGCCTGTTTTTGTTCACCACTGAATTCCCAGAGCCTAGCGTAGCACAGTGCCTGGTACATAGTAGGTCCTCACTGATATACTGAATGAAGGAATGAATGAATAGCACCCATCACTTTCTTATTATTAATGAATTGAATGCATTTTACCTTGGAGCAAAGTGGTAATGTGCCGAGGAGAGCTAAGCCGCCCTTTGCCAGTCTGGCTGTAAGCTGCCACGCTTACTCGGTATTCAATGCCTGGTTTCAAATCTCCGATCACTTCCTCCTGTCAATGACCAAACAGGAAATGTGTCAATGATCAGAAGTTCTTTTGAGGCAAACCAGACAATCTCATGAGGGTTGCATCTTGAGGCCCCTGTGAAATTTGCTTGGGAGATTGTTTTGCTTTCTTTAGGATTGGCCAAGTTTTTTTAATTTGCAAAGAGGAAAACACCATGACATATTTCCCAAGACTAATGAATTATCCTTTATTGGAATCAATACACTGTCGCAGAACTGGGACTCATTCACCCTATCAGATGTTGCTCATAACATCTGAGTTCTTCAATGAGAGTACTAGGCTGCTGGAATCCAGGTAACAATCTTTTCCAGGGTTAGAATCCCCCAGTTCTTTCTTTCCATTTGCATATCACAGATGCTCAGGGACTAGCCACAACAGCAAATTGAGGTTCTTGATTTATATCCACAAAGTAGGGACTCAAACTTTGGTTCTCAAATCTTAAACTGCCTCAGAATCACCACGAGGCTTCTTAAAACAAATTGCTAAGCCTGGCCCACAAAGTTTCAGATTCAGTAAATCTGGGAAGTGGTCTGAAAATTTGCATTTCTAAAAAGTTCCCAAGTGATGCTGCTGGTTCATCAACACCCACATTGAGAACCACTAGGACTGATGATGGAAGTGTGTGTGAACTTCACCTGCACAAACAGCCGTGACCAAAAAGTCCCAGCTGAAGATGACTTGCCCCATCTTGAGACTACAGTACGAAATAGTAAGTGGGAGCCTGGTGCCACTGGTCCCAGTACACTGTAGTGGAAAGGATACTGACTTTGGAATCAATCAGTCCTGGGTTTGAATTCTGACTCTGCCACTTATTGCTAGCTATGGCCTTGATATTAAATTCCCTGAGCCTTAGTTTCTTCCTCTGTAAAATGGGGATGATGTATAACTATCTTGCATAGTTACAACATTTGGGATAATGTACATAAAGTAGCTGGCACCAAGGATGTCCTCAAGAAACAGGATTGTAATGATTATTGTCTTAGGCATGTGAAACCCTTCTTTTTCTCCACTTACCTAGGTTCCACCTTCTCTGAGGCCAAAATCTTCCCCTTGACAGCTGACCACACAGAACTGATATCACCCTACCAAGTGCTGTGCCACTAAATTAGCACTTATACATATTAAAAATTATTACTATTTCTCCCATGGAATCGCAAGCCACTTGAAAGCAGGTATCCTGTCTTATATTTCTTCACAACATGCTCTGCAAATGATTAAACATTCATTGTTGCTAAGGAGAACGAATCAACTGATCGACAAAACTTTTTAAAAGATTCAATAAATAGTTATTGAATACTTACTACAGTAGTTCTTAACCCTGAAGGCATGGCAGGATCACTCGAAGATCTAAAAAAATACCAGTGCTAGATTCCACTCCAGACCACTTAAATCAGAACCTCTGGAGGGGGGGGCGGGCAGAGGCTGGTGTCAGTTTGTTTTAAGTTCTCCAGGTGATGCTAATATGGGCAGCCAGGTTTGTGAACCACCGGTCTAGGGCTTGGTTCACCTCCTGGCCTCTGAACTCCATCTGTCTCCCCTCCTCTCTTTCTCCTGTATCTCCAACCTCTCCCTTATCTACTTGATGCTTCCCTAAGTATTTACTGTGCTCAAGTCACTCTTATCTTAGACAATCAATTATTCCCCACTGCGCATGTGCCTGTCTCCTCTCCAGAGATGCAACCTTCTTAAAGAAGTTGTCTCTACCTTCTCGCCTCCTATTCAGTCCTCAACTTGCTCCCGTCTGGCCTCTCCTCAGTGCAAACAACTGAGATGTTCCTACCAAAGTCACCACAACAACTCTGCAGTCAACCCAGTGGGAATGTTTCCATCTTTACCTGACTATTCGCAGCTTTCAATACTGTCGCCCATCCTTGCTTCTGAGATCTCTTGGTTTCCTTGGAAACTGCGACTTCTCCCCCATGTCTCCTTCTACTTCTCTTGTTGCTCCTTCCAAGTATCCTCCACCCGCTCCCCATTCTCTGCTGGCCCCTTAGGTGTTGGTCTTTCCCAGAAGTTCACCCCTCACCATCTCCTCTCACTCTGTAGCCTTGCTTAGGTGAGTGAGCTCATCTACCACTCCCTTAGCTTCTAGCACCTTTGAATGACATCTCCCATCATCTCCAGCTCTAACCTGCCTCTTGATCTCCAGACATGGGTTTGTGACTGCCTCTTGAACTTCTCTACCCAGCAACTACCATGCAACTCCAGTTCAACATAACCAAAGCTCAACTAACCATCCCTCCTCTGACTACCAAAAACAAAATGAAAAAGTGCTCCACCCTTTGTGTTCTCTCTCTCATTACCTAAACCAGAAATTCTCAACACTTCCCTCTCTGTGTTCACCACCCCTCCTCCCTAACCACCATTCAATCAGTTACCAATACTCTTCCGTATCACTTGAATCTGTTTATGTCATTTTATCCTCACAGCCATTTAAGTCCAAGTCCTCACGATGATGACAATGGCTCTGACTCTCTCGGCCACCAATACTTCCTGCACATCCAATCTGTACTCCACACTCTGCTAAGTCATTTTCCTGAACCCAAATCTGATCGTGTCACTTCCACTTACAATAGCATCTTTGCATCCCCCTGTTTATCCTTCCAGCATCATCTCATGCCACCTCCCTTCCTTACATTCTACATTCCAGTCATACTTAAGAACTTGGCAGGGTTCACATTTACGCCATTCAATTCCTTGCCTCTGGGCCTTTGAGCTGGCTGCTCCCTCCCCATGGAATGCCCTTCTCCCTGCTCCTGCCTGGCTCACCCCTGCTCATCCCTCATGACTCAGTTCAGCTAAGACATTACCTCATTTCTCTGAGCCCCTAGCCCCCAGTCTGGTTAGGCGCCCCTCCTCTCTGCTTCCCTGGCGTCCTTGGTGTACCTCAATCATAGCAACACTCGCCTTACACTGTAATTGTCTGTTTACTGGTCACCTTTCCCCACCCGCTTAAGGGCAGGAAGCAAGTTCTTATTCCTCTGGCACCCCAAAGCTTAGCATTATCCGACATGTAGCAAATGCTCAAACAGTGCTTTTTGATGAATGAATAAATGAACTACTGAGTGAATGAAAGAAATCAAACCAAGATGTAGGATATAAACAGATTACCTCATCAAGAACCAACTTCTCCTACTGACCCCTCCAACTTGATTAACAGCATCTGTATCTCTGCCCCAGACCCCGGTTAGTAACCCCCGAGACAAGGCTGACTGCCTCTTACCCACCTCCCTCCAGCCACCTCCACATGCCTTTCAGACCTGTTCCCTTCTTCTGCTTCCCTTGAATCCTTACTTGGGCCATTTCTACAGCCTCCAAGAGAGTGTTTGTCTCCAATCTTCCCTTCCTTCTCTCTCCGCCTCACTGCATCCTACATATAACTGCACAAGGGGTCTTTGCTGAACATATGGTCCTGCTTTCACAGCTCCCTGTCCCCCATCCTCACCCCTGCTCTAATGCTCTGCATCTGTGCATCCTAGTTCCACCATCTGTCTCCTGGTTTCATTTCAAGTTGGGTGGTTAGGAGGCTGGGGGTCCCAGGTGTACACAAGACTTCCTGTTTCCCTCCCCTCCCAACTGCCACTCCCAGGTTTTTCCCAGGGAAGCGGAATCACACTTTCAAACCAACACAATGCTCTCACAGCCTTTGCTGTAGAATCCCTTCCTCCTGTGATGTCATTACACTGTATGAAATACAGGGGTAGTGGTGTGGTTTCATAGATTATTGTAGATATTAGATATGTGCCAATACCAAATACAGCTACCATTAGTTACCACTTATTGAGTGTTTTCTCTGTTCCAGGAACATATATAGCCTGAGCCTTCCATCAGGCCTATGAGGTAGGTATCACTCTTATTTTCACTTCCAGAGGAGAAAACTGAATCTCTGAAAAGTGAATGATTTGCTCAAGGCTGTGTATTTATTAAGCGGCAAAGTGGGGATTTGAATCCTGCTTTGTTTGACTCCAGGGACTAAGTTCTAATTGGATAATACATGAATGAAAAATATTAAATAATACTTAAATCAAGAATTCTTATCATAAACACTGAAGACCAGATAATTATTTTATCTATAAACATGGAAATTTATGTATCTGCAATTTAAAAGTGATCACTGAAAACCAAGGGAAACTACACTTGCAGAAGTTCTAAATGTGGATTAAAAAACAACTCATCTGGGCTTCCCTGGTGGTGCAGAGGTTGGGAGTCCGCCTGCCGATGCAGGGGGCACGGGTTCGCGCCCCGGCCTGGGAGGATCCCGCATGCCGCGGAGCGGCTGGGCCCGTGAGCCATGGCCGCTGAGCCTGCGCGTCCGGAGCCTGTGCTCCGCAATGGGAGAGGCCACAACAGTGAGAGGCCTGCGTACCGCAAAAAAGAAAAAAACAAAACAAAACTCATCTTTTTGTTTGAAGATCACTGCTACCTTTAGCCCAGGTATATTCTGAGAGGTGGAGGGTCACCCTCCCAGAAACTGTTTCCAGTCTTTTCTGGTGTCTTTTCCTGAGCTGACAGGCTGGTAGATTAGCATAAGAGAGCAAGGGTCAAGGGGACTGAGTAGTTGGGGTCATAAAAAGAGGGGTTGGATTCAATGATTTAACTGTCACTTCTTCCTCCAATATCTCTCCTTCCAAATGGAATCTCTCAGAATAGTGTGAGCCCTGATAACCCTTGAATTTTTTAGTCAAATGCTGCACAATTCCACAAGTCTTTCTATTTCTGTCCTTAAAGGTCTTTCGGCCACTACTTCAGCCTTCATCAAACTAGATAAGATGCTAAAAATACCCTTTTCAAGGTAGAAAAAGTGGGTTTTTTTACCTTGAGGAAGTTTGAAAATGAGTCAAAATATTTCTCTCTCTTGGACCTATTTCTGCACAAGATGGTGAGAAACAATGTCAGAGAAATTGCTTTCTTGGGGTAGAAGCCAGAGTGAATTCCACAGTCTCCTCTGGCCCCTTCCATACTTTTTTTTGTGGGGGCGGGGAGCAAAGTTGGGTGCATTGCTGCAAAATAACCCTACTTTGTGTCCCTTTCTGAAATACGAAACCCCTTCCAAAGGTTGCCTCCTTTGTCTTTTAACACCACCAGTGGCTGGCATGTGATCAGAAAATTTATATTTATAGAAGATAAAAGCAAGGCTAGTTGGTTAGTTCACTGAGCCCAGGAAGAAAGCTCCAACAACTTTACAACCAAGTGAGCTATCCCCCAGGACACCTGCCTCCCTCACAGACTACCAGAAACAACAAACTTTTGTCTTATGATTGTATCATCATAATATAGTCATAACTTATACTCCATTTTGGAATTTATAAAATCCTTGTGTACCAGTGCCACATTTAATTCTCACAGCAGCTCTGAGATGTCAGTCTTATCCTCCTCATTTTATAGATGATGAAACTGGACCCAGAAAGTTTATATAACTACACTCTGGGAGGGCAAGAATGGGTCTGGTTTCACTGATAAAATGCACGACTTAATATGCTTCTGATTGCCTGACTCAAGACGGAGTACATCTAATTCTCAGGCTAGCACCTTGTTTTTCAGATGTCCAACTGCCTTTTCCATGTCTACTGCACCAGATCTATTCCCTCCATTCAGTCTGTGACAGGAATGACTCTCTGCCCCTAGTATCCATTCTCTCCTTTCTTGTAATAGAACCCCTGTACATTTCAGTTAGACCATGGCCACTCAAAGACTACATTTCCCAGCCTCCCTTGCATCTAGATGTGACCATGTGACTAAATTCTGTCCAATAGGATGTGAGCAAAAACGCTGAGGGCAATTTCTGAATTATCCCTTCGATAGTAAATGATATGTTCCCTTTCCCCTTTTCCTCATCCTTTGGCTACAATGTGGCTGAGGCAGTAAGCTATTTTGGATGATGGAGAGGCAGGCCAGAGGGGCTGGCAAAGCAATGAGATGGAAGAATCCTGGCACAAGGAAGCCACCAGAAGAGCCCTAAACTGGTTATATGCAGACCATTACATGACAGAACAAGAATGCACATCTTGTTAGGATCACTGTTATTTGGGGTTTTGGGACTGCTAAACTTTCATTCTAATTCATGCTAGACCCAATGTTCAAAAACAACCTGGACAGCTATGTAAGAGGAGCCCCTGAAAAGAATGGACTATTCTTAACTGAATCCCTGTTCACTTTGCCATGATGAAACTGTGCTGAATGGCTCTGAACTTAAATCTCTGACCTTGAATCAAACCTCACCTTTACCTGCTTCCATGCTGCACTTTTCTCCTACTGCTGGAAACCCAGGTGGTTTGTTTCCAGAAATGAAGCTGTATGTTGTCTTGTTCACTAGTCTGGACAAGTAGCCCCTACTCCGGGAGGGCATCCAGTGAGCACAGATAAGAGGCACGAACTGGGACAGCACTGGACTAGGAGCCAGGAGACCCAGACTCTAGAGCGAAAGAGCTGTGTGGTTTGCGGGATGCCACTTAACTTCTCTGGGCCAAAGTTTCAACATGGAAATTCTACAATTCTTCTAAAATAGACTTCACTGGTAGCTAGTAACCCTGTGTTCAACTTCACAGTTGACTCTATAAGTTAAGTCTGCCTCGGCTGCCTTAGCAGAAGTTGGGAATATTTAGCATCATTAGATGGAAGGCACAGGGAAATAGAAAAGGGTTATCTTCCAAACAGCCTTCTTCCAAAGGTCCAGAGGAAGGCTCTGCAGGCCAGAGTGGAGGGATTTCCATTCCCTGAGTGGTCACAGAAACATAGAGTATTTGCCAGGGTTTTGCAAGAGGGGCAGCATTGGGGCTGGACAAATCTTCCTCGTATGGATCTACCCTGCATATTGCAGGAGAGTCAGTATCCCTGAAGCTTGTTCACTAGAATGCCCACACCTATTTCCATATGCCCACAGGGAACAAAGAATCCCCCGGTTGGCAACCATTACTAATTGGCCTCTTCATTTTATAGTCAAAGAGAGGTTCAAGGGGGTTCAGTGACCTTGCCCACAGTTACCCTTGCTCTAGTGACAGAGCTGGGACTAGATGCAAGTCTCATGATTCCTGTCTACTTTATCCCTTAACCCTGGATAAGACCCAAACAGAATCACTATTGTGGGTCAGCCAGACCGGTGGACTCCAAAGCAGGGCGGTGGTGCATCCCCCTGAGAGAGCAAGACAACCTACTGAGATGTTGGAAGAAAACATAAGAACTTTCTACTTCTATTTTATCTCCTCCTTTAAAATGCTGTGGGATTTTATAATGTACACAATATATAGAGAGAGTAGCAGATGTATAATTTACAAATACATACATATACGTATATTGGTATATGTTCAAATATTTTTTAACTGATGGCATGCATGATCAAAAGGTGTTGAAGACCACCAGTTTAAGCATCCATTTCTATTTCTAACTCTAAAAACATCACCAAATTGTCCTGATTTGTTTTACTGTTTATTTTTCTGGGATGAAACCTGCTGGTTGTTCTTCTAAGAAAAGGTTAAGTGTCAAATGCTAATCAAATCAGAAGCCTTTATACAGGCAGACTATCCAAGAGCGCATCAGGATTCCACATAATCCACCAGGTTATTTTGGTCATTTCTTCAGTTGAATAGAACCAATCCTCTGTTCGGCATTCTTCCAGATAGTCAATCAACCAGGTTTAGGTGACCCGGTTTTGTCTCATTGAGAAGGTCTAGGATTGTTAGAGGCAGTGAGGAAAGAAGAAGGTAAAGGGGGTGAAGGAGCTCCCCTCACACTGGGGCTCTCGCTAGTTGAAATATTTTCTCTCCTTTTCAATCTTTTTCACCTCGTCTTGGAACAGAACTTAAATTACTTCAACCTTTAAAAACGTTGCTCTTAACCTTACTCTACCATGTAAGATAAAACAGTTTCTTTCTAAATGATTAAAAATTCACCCGGGGGCTTCCCTGGTGGCGCAGTGGTTGAGAGTCCGCCTGCCGATGAGGGGGACACGGGTTCGTGCCCCGGTCCGGGAGGATCCCACATGCCGCGGAGCGGCTGGGCCCGTGAGCCATGGCCGCTGAGCCTGCGCGTCCGGAGCCTGTGCTCCGCAACGGGAGAGGCCACAACAGTGAGAGGCCCTCGTACCGCAAAAAAAAAAAAAAAAAATTCACCCGGTATGCTCCGCGACTGCTGCTTCCACTAGAACCAAGCACTCTCCGTGGGCCTTAATCAGCGAGAGAGATGCAGAAAAATCAACATTTTGATGAAAAGAGACCCCCTGAATCCAGGGTTGGGGCAAGGGTTTAACTTTTCGAGAGCATACTTACAAAAATCATCTGATGATCCAATCGTCCCTGGAGAGGAGAAAAAACAAAGCAATATGAAAAGGAAAGGAAAGGTTGCAGGAACTAAAATGAACTCATAGAGTAGCTGCCCTTCCACCACGTACAGCCAAGGGCAGCAAACACACACCTTGGCAATGTGATTTCTCTTGAACACTCACTCAGTTCTTATTCTGTGCTGCATGTGGTGCTGAGGGTTCTATGACCATGATCTTGTTTAATGCCCACAACATTAAAAGCTGCTGTTCTTGGGCAGCTTTTGGTCTTATTGGGAAAACCACATTTACACTGATAAAACAATTAGAGAGCAACATGAGACCAGATGTCATTTACATGCAACTTACTAGACAGACTGAGGTCTGTAGGATGCTACAGGATGATGTGATGGAGTACAGAGGTTCCCAAACTTTCTCTGTTCATGGCGCCATTAGTATCGCAGTATTATTTTTACAACACCTCTAATCTAGAAAAAATCCCTAGCGGTTCCAGTTATTCAATAGTTACACCCAAAAGATTTGGTAGTAGTAGTTTACACAGATGTTGCTGTTTCCCGTGCAAAGTTCAAATATTCCACAAGGCCCCTGTGAGTTTGCTGCAGAGCCCTGAAGCACACAGGCTGGGAACCACAGATAGGCTACCCACGATATAGCTCCTTTTCCAGTTCCTGTTTTGTCAATGAGGAAACTGAGACCCAGTAAGGTTACCCAGCTGGTTTGTCGTCATACAGGAATCTGAAATGCGAGTCATCTAAATCCAGAGCCCCCTCTGCTGTACCAGACCGCTCCCCTCCCCCTTCCTGACTTGCTGCCTTTATGTCTAGTCATCATTTCCTCTCTCCATTCTCTGTATTCTGCACCTCCACTGCCCCTCTGCCCAAACACACAAGCCCACGAGCATGTACACACACACATGTGTTCATTCCCTCGGTTCAAACAATTCCTTTTGACTTGAATGCCCCTCTCTCTCCTCTGCCTTTCCAGAAACTGCCCCTGATTCAATTCTCAGCCCCCACTTTTACCTCTTGACCACTTGTTCCTACACTAATCTCTCCGTCTTCAAAACCTCAGTCTGTCTAGTAAGTGGCATGTAAATGACATCTGGTCTCATATTGCTCTCTAATTGTTTTATCAATGTAAATGTGGTTTTCTCAATGAGACCAAAAGCTGCCCAAGAACAGGACCGTGTGTTATCTCGTGCTGGGTGGAGAGTAGCAACCGTGCAAGTTTGTTGAAATCGGCAAGGTAATCAAATGCTGTAATTTGGTAGCATATTCTAACACTGTGGTGTAGTTAATGGAGAGAATATATTGAACATAAAGGCAATGGTCATCAAGAATAACAACTAACGTCTATATGGCTTCTTACTTTTTATTAAAGGCTTTTACATGCACAATTTGATCTGCCACTCACAACAGTATAATTATTACACCCCTTTCATGGGAGAAAGTTGAGGTTTAGACAGTTTAAGTAGCTTTGGCCAAAGTTACCCAACCTGTAAGTGGAGGAAGGAGGTCTGGAGGCCCAGGGTGACTGTCTCCCTTCCCGGCCTCTGCTTTCTGTTTGCACTGCAGTGGCCTTCCCAGAAATGCCAGCGTGTCAGGCCCGGGTTCATGTAACGGGGCAGGATCTTGATTTCAGAGGCACTGTGCGGGGTCCAGGACCCCTGTCACCAGCACCGTGCCCTCTCTGCACAGGCTGTGCGTGAGCCACACTCACTGCAGGACACTGCTAGGGATGATGTCAGTCCCACGGTGGGGTCCAGGGGCTCGTTGAAAGTTCCAGTGCTGTCAAGGGGAGATGGCACCTCAACCGGTGGTGGCCTAGGTGAAGCCAACCCGACCTTCCCACCTCAGGATAGACTAAACCACAGAGGCTGGGGCTGGGCGCTCCTGAGGCAAATGAGGGGTACTTAATCAAAAGTCTGAGAATAAAAGCAGCATGCAAAATACAAATAAGCCGAACATGTGCATCTCTTCTTTTCTGAGTCATGAGAGCTTTGGTAAAAATAGCCAGAGCAGGACCCAGTATTCAGTCTGCCCTGGGTTTATAGTCAACTGTTACTTGCTAACGTATGGTTTGAAGAACGTTACTTCACCTCTCTGAGTCTCAGCATCCTTGTCAGGAAAATGAGGTCACAGTATAGTTGTAAAGATGAAATGGAAGAACAAATGTAAAAGCACGAGGGAGAGCGCCTGGCAGGTAACAGACTCTCAGTAAGTGACAGCTAGTCATCACGGATGACAAATAAGTTTCTAGGTGCTGCGCCCGCAGGCATTTACTAAATAGGAGTTCCAAACACCACCTCTTCCTCCACCACCATTGTAGCTATGGTATTCTGGGCACTGATGCTAACTCCTTGTAGAGCAATTAGAAAGGCTCTAGCCTGTAGAATAATTGTAGTAGAACGGGGAAGGAGGCTGCGAGTGAAAGAAAAGAAAACAGAACATGCCTAAGGCAGAGAAATTCACCCCAAGGGACCTTGACAGGAAACAGAAAAGAAATAGATGAAGAGCCAGCAACTGGTTAGTGGAAGGACAGGATGCCTGCTGGGGAAGAAAAATAAACAACTTGCACCGTTTGAATATACATTTCCAATTACACCGTTTTCCTCTGCATTGTGTCTCCAGGGAGTTGAGAAGATACAAATGTGTCATATTTATTTATAAAGCTTTATTGGGATTTCAAAAAAAATCAGAATTGAATTTTATGGAGAAAAGAAGGGGAGAAAGCAGCTGTAAGACAGCTGTTTTCTCGCAGGATAAATGGGGTGGGCTGAGTCCAGCATGGAAGCTGCCTTTCTGGAAGCTTTCCTCATATGGCTGCCTTTCTGGAGATACACATGCACGTGATGGGTTTATGGCCATGAAAGACGTTCTAAATTCCAAAGGACTATACAAACATTAGTTTTCATTGTTGTTGCTATTATTATTATTATTATACATTCATCAGCACATATACACACCAAATTAGAAATCCTTCCCAATATCAATGAAATGCCAACCAGGGATGTGCTTTTAGGAGGCTTCCAGGATGGAGTTACTCACCGTGGTCAGGGTATCCAGGCCGAGTGGCACACCGTGGGACCGCTCCTGCAGGGATTTATCTACGCCGACCTCAGAGTAAAAGACCTAGAAAAGATGCAGACATCCGGGTCAGAGCGGGGCCAGCACATCTCCACCAGACCAAGGGCCTGTGGTTCGAACTATACTCACAACCACAGAGGGTCCTGAGGCGCGCTGCCTCACCTCTCTCACACTAGTTCCTTGTCAGCAAACATCAGACATACCTGGCCAGGGTTGCAAACTCCTAAGCCTACAGAGACCCAGAGGAAGACATGGAGTAAAGTGGAATGGAGAGGGCTGGACCCGGCGCCTAGTATTTTCTCCGAAACCATGATTCTCTCAGGTAATCTTTCATTTTCCCACTTTTGATTCTACCTGAGTCTAGAAATCCATTTCTCTACTTTAAGATGACAACAGGACAAGGGTCATGATACATGGCTTCTCTCCCTTGGTGAAGGGGAGACAGGAGGGAATGGTGGGTCTGGGGTCTTATGGGGGGTTTACATCCCGGTGGGGAGCTCAGCTCCAGCAAGCTTGGCGCCCCATAGGAAGGTGAGCCTGCAGTGGCCAGCTCTCTGGATAGTCCCAGAGATTTTAGCCTTTCAAGTATTTATCTGAAATCTCCTAACTTCTTTTTTTTTTTTTTTGGAATTTTATTTTATTTATTTTTGTATACTGCAGGTTCTTATTAGTTATCCATTTTATACATATTAGTGGATATATGTCAATCCCAATCCTAACTTCTAAAAGTTGACACATTTTTAAAAACACTGTTCAAAGAAAACATTTTGGTAAACTGAAAAAGGGTCAGTTTGTAAACTCTCGGAGGTAGGAATGCATTCTCTGTTCCCTTCTCCACTTTGCCTGTCCGCCCAGTCACTTTCATTCAGATTTTACATTATTTTGTCCTATTGACAAAATAGGACAGTGACTCTCTATTATTTCCCATGTTTCTGCTTTAGTCTCCAAATTTAACTGTGGGCAGGTGGAGATCAGGAAGCATGTCTTCTACTGAGTTTTAATTTTCCCATCCCTGAACAGGGCAAGGACTCAGTAGAGCCAACTGACTTTCAGGGCACTTACAAATGACCTTAAAGGGAAACATCTCCTCTGGTTTCACGGAGGGAGAATGAAGCCCCACACGGGAAGGCTGGTATCAGGAGGCCGTATACAGGAGATGGGGAGGAGGAACAGTTACCCCAACACACCCACTACAGAAATCCCCGTGCCCAGGTACTCACAGTATACCCCATGATGGGGCTCCCAGGATGCCTTGGCATCTTCCACTGGATGCTGAAAGCTGTACAGTTCAGTGCCTCCAGCATGATATCAAGAGGCGGACCCACCTTGCCTGCCCCAAAACAAAAGAGATGGTGTTAAAGCTCCACACGTCCCACCTTGAGTACACTTAACACGAGATATATGAGTGTGTGCTTACAGATGGAGAGCATACTTAAAGATGATTTCACAGGCCAGAAATGCAGACATCTCTCCAGGAGGCCACACCTGTGGCAGCTGACTTCACCAGACCTCTACTGACCCCTCCCAAACCTGCAATGGGAGGGAAATCAGCCCAGCTATCGCCCACAGTCCCTTCTGTAACTCCTAATACCCCAAGGACCAGCAAAGGGAGACTCAGGGCAGCATAGACCAAGGCGCTTGGAATGTAATAAAGCAAGATAGTGAATTTTTTCTGGTTTACTCAGTAACATATATGTTTTATAGATATGTTATATAGATTCTGTTTATATAGCTCGTATGTTCTTATTGCTGAATATTTCAAAAATGTGGTTTAGTATAAAATGGGGTTAGGAAATTTCAAATGTTTTACTGTATTCTTACCTTAAAAAATTTTATGGTTATAAACAATCAATTTTATGTTTATAAAAACAACATACGCAGATTTCAAAGTTTAGAAAACAAAAACAAAAAATTCCATCATTCAGAAATGAGTCCTGCCAACATTTTTATATAGTGTACCTCCTTTTGGTTACATGGAATTTTTTGAAATATATATATATATATATATATATATATATATATATATATACACACACACACACACACACACACACAAACATATGTATATTTTTATTTATATAATGTATATATAATTTTATTGTGTTCATTACATATAATATATATTCATATTATATATATTCAATATATATTCATATTCTCATTTGACTTAGTATATATAGTATATATATATAAATATTAATATATGTATAAACTGATAGTATGTATTTACTAATCAAAATAATTATTTTTATTTTTAATGGCTATTAGCTCTTGCATATAATGCATGTGCCATTATTTATAGTGTATCTCATTCCACTATTGTTAGACACAATTTATTTCTGATATTTTGCTATTTTCAATAATGCTCCATGAGGGCAGCAACTAGGTATGTCCTGTTCAGAGCACAGAGACTAATAAATGGAAGAGCTCAACAAACGTTCCTTCAGTGAACGAGTGTTCTTCAGTATGATTTTCCACTTACTAATATGTCCTCATGATCTTTCTTTCTCATGACTGTGTATAATTCTCCAGCATATCAGTTGGGATACTTTGTTTGCAATTCACAGAGATCTAATGTGTCTATTTACTGGGCTACTGCTGGGGCCTTCCACCACCAATATTTTCAATAACAAAATCAAAGGCCTTTCTGGTGGACCAAGTACCAGAGGTTCAGTGTCATCAATCGGCAATAACTGCCATAGACACCTACCACTGCCACCAGTGCTGTGACTCAGGGATTTGATCTTCAACTATTCTCTGGCTCTGCCTTGGTTCAAGAATTTAAATCCCATCTGACTGGCCAAACTTATGTCATGTGACAAACACGTCATGTGACCAAAGGATCAGAGAGGAAAGATCAGTTTTTTCTGGTTTCCAAACTGGAAACGGACAGGATGAATGGAGTCCCGGAAATAGTTCTTCCACCAAGCCTATCCACTGTACAGGAGTTTCCCAAAGGAGGACAGGATCACAAGAAAACAGTAGTAGGCAGTGGGATGGCCAAATACTCTGCTATGCAGAGCATGCACGGACATTAACTGTTACTCCAGTCATTGACATTTAGGTTGTTTCCAAAATTTCACTGTTAAAAATAAGGCTGAGAAGAACATCTGTGTGTGTGCCTTTTCACGCACAAAAGTCCAAGCATTTCTAGGATGGATATCTATTAAAAACTGTGAGTATATGCATCTTAATTTTTAATAGCTACTGAGTTGTTGCTCTCCAAAAAGGATTTAATAAATGAATCTTGAAGTACATTCAATTTTTTCATTGGGCTAAATTCTCAAAGCAGAATTTGTGTGTCTAAGACAGAATTTCTCAACCTCCACTCTACTGACATTTCAGCCTGTATATTTTTTCGTGCGGGCTGTCCTGTGCATTGTAGGATGATGTTGAGACGCATCCCTGGTCTCTGCCCACTAGATGCTAGTAGCACCCACCAACTGTAGTTGTGGAAACCAAAGACATCTCCAGACATTGTCAAATGCCCCATGGCAGGCAAAACTGACCCCAGCTGAAAACTGTTGATCCAGAGAATGAATGTTTTAAAGATTTTTATAAATATAACCAAACTTACATCTAGAAAATTAACCAATGTAGAAGCTCATGGAGGCATATGAGAATATGCCCAGTATAAGGAACACATCTTCCCCAGATCTGAGTATTACTTTAAAATCGTTGCTACTTTGATAAGAAAGAAAGAGGAATATTTTAATATCTTCTTTGGCTATTTTTCTTCCTCCCTTCATGTGTTTTGTACATTTTTCAATTGGGTTATTTTTTTCCCCCACTGATTTAAAAGAGCTCTTAATACATTCAAAGATCTGAGTCATTTACCCATACTTTTTCCTGTGTAGTTTTACATTTGGGTCCAGCTGTGTAATTATTTATTACTGGGCAGTTTTATTGCTGAGTGGAGGTCTATGCTATCAAAATCTCAAAGGAAGCTGGGAATGGGGGAAAAGATAGTGGAAATGATTTACAGAACCCTCACAGACCACAGAATAACCAGTAAGCACAATCTCATCCTAGGTCCTAGGAGTAGCACTACTCTCTTCATTTGGGGGAAAATTACAACTTATCAAGTTGGGCTACTTGGGTCAGTTAGTGGGAAACCAGTCCTTGTATCCCTTGTGGATCTGTTCAGTACAGAAAACAGAAAACTCTCTAGGTAGTTTAAGCAGAAACATGGTTACAAAATTGGTGGAAAGACTAGAGGACTGGAATTCAGGAGTCTCCATTAGCTCTATCTTATAAATATGTAAATAAATCGGTGAGAAAGAGAGAGAGATAATAGGTAGATTAGATGATAACTAGCTAATTCGCTATTGCAGTGATTCAAAACCAAGAAACCCCAGCCTTCGCACTTGATCCTGCCATTCTTACCATTACAATTGCCTCCAGACACACACGAAAGTGGTGGTGAACCTTGGAATGATGAGTTGTCATGTTTTGATGGCCTTGCTTGGCAGGAGAAACAGCAGCTGGAAAGTGGCCTTCCTCCCATTCCTGCCTTCTGTAAGTCCTAAGAGTGCATCTAATTGGTGGGACCTAGTTTACATCCAGAATACTGACTGCAAGGCAGTCTGGGAAATGTTTGTATTTCTCCAGCCTTTGCATTACGGTAATGACACCTAGAAGGAGGGTAAAATGGATGCTGCTGAACAAGCCAATCCACAGTATCCATGACATTCTGGTACCATGAAAAGCCTGAATTCTAATATACTATCCCCTTTATGTTCATATTCTCTAAGAAAGTATTCAAATCAAGCCCTGCTGGAACACAGGTAGATATGACTTCTATTTTTAATGGCATATTCTTTGATTTATTCAATCTTTCACACACCTAACATATATTTATCGAGCTCCTATATGTATCAGGCACTGGCTTAGTCAGTGAGGCTACCTTAATAATGAAGAGACACAGGGGACCACCAACAAGTTAGCAGGACATTACAACTGGGTGTGAAGAACATAAAGGGAAGGGTGGAGCACTTTGGTGGCACACAGCAAGGACACACCTGACTCCACCTGGCAGACTAACAAGAATGCGACAAAGTGGGGCTGGAGAAGTGTCTCAAGCAGAGGGAGCAGTATACACTCTTCCTCAAAGAGTCGGGGGAAGCACCACATAACAGAGCGCCACGGTTGAGTAGATGTGGGTGGAGTGATGAATGAGGGTCATGAAAGCTCCAAGGATTCTTCTGCCTTGGGCAGCGTAGGGGAGGGGTGCGTGTCATCCACTCATCTAGGATCACAAAGGCAGCTCTGACTGCTGCTGGTGTAGGCGGTGTGGTCGTCGGCAGCTGGTGAGTGAGAGGTAGCCAGGTCAGACATTTGGGCCAAACACCAAAACCATCTCGGATAAATCAAATGGTTAAAGATGGGAAATCAAATTATGGAAAAGAATTGAATTTTAAAATCAGATACTTTTTTTTTGAAGATAAACCTTTCTAAGCTTAAAAGTGCTAAAGAGGGCTTCCCTGGTGGCGCAGTGGTTGGGAGTCCGCCTGCCGATGCAGGGGGCACGGGTTTGTGTCCCGGTCTGGGAGGATCCCACGTGCCGTGGAGCGCCTGGGCCCGTGAGCCATGGCCGCTGAGCCTGTGCGGCCGGGGCCTGTGCTCCGCAACGAGAGAGGCCACGGCAGTGAGAGGCCCGCGCACCGCAAAAAAAAAAAAAGTGCTAAAGAAACTAAATCAAAAGTGATGAATCCACGTCATAAAACTTCATTATGCTCTTCAAAGATTACAAAAGAAAAAATAAAAACAACAGATCAAAAGGTAAATAATTGCAGCAAAATGCAGGCCAAGGGATCCCTTTATTATAAAACTCATACATACAGAGAATAAACATATTCAGGCCCTGAATATGTTTATAAGATATAAACAAATAAAATATGAAGAGACAACTCCCATAAGAGAAAATATAGCTGATAAACACACATGGTAAAATATTCAAATTTGCTAGTTATCAAATAAATACAACTTCTTAAAATTGAGATGTCATTTTCACCTATTAAATTAGCCAAAAATGTCTAAATGATAGTAACTAATGCTGACAAGAGTACATAAATGTGCTAGTCTCAAAAAATTACTTATGGCAGAGTAAATGAGCACAGGCATTTTGGAAGACAATTTGGCAAAATGCAGTAATATCCGGAGCCACAAGTATGTTCCTTCCCTTGGACTCTCTGAGGTGGGATTACAGTCTGTCGTGAGGAAAGGAACTTAAAAGAAGAGAAGGCTGCTCGCATGAAGACGTTCTTCAGAGGATCACTTGTGATATGGAAAGACCATAAACAATCTAAATATTTAGAAACAGGGCAAAAGTCAAGTCAATCATAGTACATTACCAAGATGGACTGTTATACAAACATCAAAAATGAGATTTGACTAAACACGTTACGGTTTCTTAGGATCTGGAACAGGGAAAGGACATAGTGGGAAAATGAGTGAAATCCAAATAGTCAGTAGTTTATTTGATAATATTGTACTATTGCCAAGTTAGTACTAGCACTAGTTAATTTTTTAGATTTGACAAATGTACCATGGTTATATAATATGTTAACATGAGGAGAAACTGGGTAAAAGACAGGAATTCTATTATTTTTGCAACTCTCTATAAATCTAAATTAATTTCAAAATTAGAAGTTTATTTTAAGAATGAGGATTGTATCACTCTGTAGCAACAATTAGGATGTAGTGTTAAATAAAAAGTATACCCAATTACCATCAATACTGTTATTCGAGTCATACGAAATACTCATCCGTAAAATAACTGAAGGCAAGAGTAAAAGGCTAATTGTTACATTAAGGTAGCTGAGATTAAGGATGATTTTTTTTCCTGTGTTCTTCTATTTAGTAAGATTTACAGAATGTTATTATATTGTTTTTCATAATTTGAAAAAACTACCTGGAAAAGTATTTTTATATTCAAAGACCAAAGGTTGCATGGGCGCCTGTATGAGCAGGCTCCTTCAGAACTAAAGGAAATCTACAAAATAACGCTTCATGAAGCATTTGTACTAGTTTATACCAGGCGGTTTAGGGGAGGCTGCGTTGTCTCATGTTTGTTGTCTGTCTCTCAATCTAACAGTAAGGTTAAAAATAGTTTGTAATTAATGAAGCAGATTTACTAGCTCTTAACCAAAGGTAATGTACCTGCATAAAATAATATGCCCGTATCACAAGTCAACTATCACAGTGAAATGAAGGTGTCCAAGAAAGAGGCTCTTGCTGCCGAAAACAGTGCCACACAGATCTGTCAATCAACAGTGACTGAAGCACTAATGGGGGGACCTGATATTATAAAGCACACAGAACAGGCACTCTCTTGCTCCGCCCTACTTTGGAGGCTGGCCATAATCTAGAACAGTATTTCCCCCAATGTTTTGCTCCCTATGAATCAGTTCTGATTCTAAATTACATCCCACAATTATGTCCCTTTGGATGTAACTGTGTCCAGGGGGGCATCAACACGGGGCCTCACAGGACATGAAGGCCTAGAGGATGGCCCAGCCAGATCTCACGATGTGTAGGGGAGGAGAGATGGGGTCATAACCATGGTCCTGGCCTCACATCTTCATGCAGATTCTAAACTAGAGCTGGTGGGAAAGCCAGTGCTCTGAGCATGCTGCCTTTATAGTATACTCATTCAGGTGTCCTTGAATACTGATTAGAAGATTTTCTTTTCCCTTTATCAAAATAATTAACATGTAATGCTATAATTATTATCATTATTTGAATTTTCAAATCTTTTTAAAAAAGAAAATAGGACAAAACTTTTGCAAACCATATATTTGATAAGAGGTTAATATCCGAAGTATATAAGGAACTCATACAACTCAATAGCAAAAAAACAAATAATATGATTAAAAAATGGACAAAGAACATGAATAGACATCTTTCCATAGAAGATGTACAAATAAATAGCCAACAGATACGTGAAAAGGTGCTCAACATCACAAATCAGGGAAATGCAAATCAAAAGCACAAGGAAATATCACCTCACACCTGCGAGAATGGCTATTATCAAAAAGACAAGAAATAACAAGGATTGGCAAGGATGTGGAGAAAAGGGAACCTTTGTGCACTGTTGGTGGGAATGTTAATTGGTACAGCCACTGTGGAGAACAGTCTGGAGGTTACTCAAATAATTAAAAATAGAACTACTATGTGATCCAGCTATCCCACTTCTGGGCAGTTATCTTTGCCTGAAGGAAATGAAAACAGGATCTCAAAGAGATATCTGTACTCCCATGTTCATTGCAGTGCTATTAACAATAGCCAAGATGTGGAAACAACTAAGTGTCCATTGATGGATGAATAAAGAATATGTGGTAGATACAGATATAGATATATACACACATATACATAAAATGGAATATAATTCAACCATAAAAAAGGAAATCCTGCCATTTGTGATGACATGGGTGAAACTTAACGGCATTATACTAAGTGAAATAAGTCAGACAGAGAAAAGCAAATACCATATTATATTACTTACATGTGAAATACAAGAAAAGCCAAACATAATAAAAACAGAGAGTAGACTGGTGGTTGCCAGAGGTGGGAGAAGGTGCAAAGGTAGAGGGGGTGGGCAGGGAGAGTGGGTGAAGGTGGTCAAAGCATACAAAGTTTCAGTTATAAATTGAATAAGTAAGTTCTGGAGATCTAAGGTACAGTAAGATGACTATAGTTAATAGTACTTGAAAGTTGCTAAGACAGTAAATTTTCAATGTTCTCACCACACACACACACACACAAATGCTAACTATGTGAGTGATGGATATGTCAACTAACCTTACTGTGGTAATCATTTCTCTCTCTATGTATCAAATCACCACATTGTACACCTTAAACTTACACAATGTTATATGTCAATTATACCTCAATAAAGCTGGAAACAAATAAATAAATGTATGTATGTTGGGGGATGGGATAAAATATAGCTGAAACGCCATTCTCCATTCCTCTATTCCAGAGGTAACAACCGTTTGGTGTTACATGTCTTATCCCCCTGTGAGTTTGTGTACTCTGATTTTATCTGCACATTTCTTATTTAATATTTTTACTGGAAATAACTTAATTGTCCACCAGTAAAGGAAGGGATAAACTGGTTTATTCATACAATGTATCAGTATCTTTTCTATTTGAACATTTATTCCTTTAAAGAGAAAAAGAGATCTGAGAAAAAAGAGAGAGAGAATGAGAGAGAGAGAGAAGAAAATTTTTGTGTATTTTAAAGCACTATTCAAGTATTAGCCAGCTTCTGGTCTTCCCCTCACTGCTGGCTTAGCAACCATCATTCTTTGGTTTCTAAATACATTGCCACTTGACCATGGGCATTTCAGTTTCCAAAATTTCATCACTGCCATCTGCTGATCCTCTTGTCCCGCTGGTTAATGCTCTTTGCCTCAGCTGACAAACATTTTAGTGGGGTTTTTTAGGGCCCGGTAGTAAATATGTTTGTTCAACCCACCACATGTCACCAGAAATCAACTGATCCTCATAAAAGTATGGGATAGAGGAAGGAGACATTATTCCCACTTTACAGATGAAGAAACTGAGGTCTAGAGTCTACTGATGTAAGATCTTATCAACGGGGCAGGAGACAGAGACAGTGAGCAGTACCAAAGATGAGATGATCTTCTCTCAACCCCTTAAAGTTTGTGTTCTTGGTGATTCTGCCAAACGTCCTCTTCTCAGCTCCACTACACTCTCTTCCTGGGTGCTCTCATCCCTGCCAGTCATTACCACATATATGTTGGTGGGCTCCCCCCTCCCCACCACCGCCCACTCCATTTCCCCAGCCCGGCCCTCTCTTCCAGAGGGCAGGTCTATGTACCCAACTGCCAAGTGGACCCAGATGTCACACGGGCCTCTCAAATTCAAAAGGTCAAAAGTGAATTCATCATCTTTCTCTTTAACCTGAGCCCCTCCAGTAATCCCTATTCTGGTAAATGGTATCATCATCCACCATGACGTCCAGAAACCTGGAAGTCACCCTTGGCATCAAAGTGATCACATGGAAGTCCATTCTCTCCTATTCATGGAGGCCTCGGAAACCTCCTCAACCCAGTGCCTGGAGCAGCGCCACCAACTGTTCAGAGCTGTGCTCGCAATGGAACTTATTTGCCATTTGTCAAGACTTCCCCCAAGGTTTCTCTGGCCTTTCCAGATTCTAGGGGATATGGTTTTCCTCCCACAGTTCCCTCAGCCTGCGCCCTCCTTGGAAGAATGTGTGTTAGTAAACTAAATGCAACTTTTTTCAGCAAAGCAGTTGAAGGCCATAGGATTGGTGACTCTAAATCGTATGAGTAGGAGGGGCGTGTTAAGGGCCATCTGGTTGGAAGGAAGCATCAGAGGCCTTGTCTTACGGCATATTTGCATCGCGAGCACAGCATTTTTCTCTTTGTGTGTTTGTCTGGGGTGTCCTTGGAGGAAAGGCAGGTCTCCAGCTGGGGGCCGTCTGAAGCTGTATTTGCAGGGCAAGCACAATATTTATACAGACATTGTGTGATTACTGGAGTATCTATAGAGCGGGCAAGTTGAAGGCAGGAGCAAACCACCCAGTAGGGCCCCTCTGAGCTGGAGATAGATTCCAGACAGGCGGTGGCAGACCTGCAAAGGCCAGAGAAACCAGCTGGGAAGTCCTGAGGCTTGGCCTGGTATCAGCTTCATCGGAGTGTAGTCCCAACCGGAATGAACCAAGCAAACTATTTCTCTCAGTCTCTTCCAGCTAGGGAATGAAAGATTAGGAGTGAAACTAAAGAGACTTTCCTCACATCTCTACAACCTCTGAGTCATCAGGAGAAAGTCCAGTCATTTGACAGGGCAAGTCGAGCCCAAGTTACTCTCTCTAAAAACTCTTAAGGAGGCAAAAAAACGTTGATAATAGTTATAACACGGAGGTCTTCTGGGATTTTTATCTATTATGATATAAAAACGTATTAGTGTTTCCTCAACATTAAAAAAGAAAATCAAAGTGGTAGGCCACTTACATGTGGACTAAACAAGATTTAAGCAGTTAAGTACAAAAATAACTCATATTTCAGCAACTATGGTTAGAATGTTGGATTATATATTATGCAATAAAAAACTAGTTTTGAAGAACTGTAGCATTTAAAACCAGTATAATGCATTTATACAATCTATCCTGAAGCTGTGTTCTTATAAGCTAAAAGCCATACTTCTTAAGAGATAAATAAATAAAAAGTGCGTTTCTTTGCCGTGAGGGAGCTGTATTCTTGGGCTTTCTTCTTTGGAGGGCTTTCAAAACCGTGTTTTTGCATTAGAAACTTCTGAACCATTAAGTCAATTTCTTACGGTAATTTTATTTCATAAAATACTCCAACTTCCTGTGTAAAATTCATCTCCGATTCAATTAGTTTTGTAATCCAATTCATAAAAACACTCCAAAATGCAAACAAAACTGTCATCTGTGACAGAAATACATTGCTCGCTTTTTAGTTATTTGATTTTCATGGAATGAACAGAGTTATATTCACTGATGCAATGGAAAATGCCCAGACTAACTAAAAATAATCAGGAAATTCTGAACAGAAAAAAAATCTTATTTCCATCTTTTTGAAGCTTGCTCCAACTAATATTACTAAAGCAGCACTATGAATATGTAACCAGAATCTGCCACTGGAGCCACTTTCAAGGTGATGCCTTCAAGGCAGTAGTAAAAAAGTGGGTTTAAGACACAGAACAGTATTTGTTTTAGTGACCTAGGGATTCAGGAAATTTTCAGACACTGAGAAGCAGCATGAAATGTCTTCCAGAGCCCTCCCGGCCTTCTTTTAGCGGGGGGTTTATGGTTCACATCACAATCATGCTTCCCTCTGAAATCCAGCGTTCCAGCATGTAATTCCACAATCCACCACTCCAGAGTACAATTCCAGGGAGCAATGCATCTCTCCAGAATGTAATCCACCCTCGTGCAGTGCCTCGATTTACTCGTCTGCTAACCAATGGGCTGGATTCTGTGATTTCTAATGTCCCTCCTACTCTGACATTCATACTTCCCTGAATAGCACGTGGGGAAGCATCCACAGAACACTAAAGGTGACAGGGAAGAGAATCACTCAGAGCGGT
>NW_006795398.1:725462-752704 GCF_000442215.2 Lipotes vexillifer
AGCGGTTCCTGGCACAGTTAGACCCAGACGAACGTGGGCCCTGATTTAGAAGACCCAGTTTGGATCCTCCTTTGGCCACACCATGCCCCTTGGCTGGAGTGTGTGTCCCAGGCCAGGAGGACATGCCTAGAAGAGCCTGGGGCCCCTCTGCTCATGGACCACTCCCTGAGCACACAAGACCCTGGGTTCCCTGCCGGGAGAGTCCTGAGCCTGCATCCTGGTCCGCAGTGGCCTCTCCCTGGGTCTGTCCTTCGGAGGGGGACCTGTGCTGCCGGTGTGTGCACCCTCAGCGACGGGGTGACCAGTGGGTCGCTGTGTGCCAGGACAGCCAGCGGACGGAGCTGGGCTGTTGGTTGCGGTGTCCATGTGTGTGCACAGGCGCAGCCTCCAGGGAGGGGCAGAGCAAGCAGAGCAGCAGACCGGGCCTCAGGGACCAGTGCTGCCCACACTGCCTCTTTCAAAGCGGAAATTCAGGGAGGCTGAGAAATCCAAATTTAAACCTGGTCTTCCAGGTCATTGTGAAAGTATATTTGTCAAAGGCAGAAGGAGAGAAAATCTTGCATCTAACTGTTTATTTTGTGAATGAATTGTAAGTTTTGACAGGTGGTTAGGTAGGTGTCCATTTGAACTCTTGCTCTGGATGCACTAGCATTAGGGGCAGGCCCAGCTCGAGCATCACGCAGCTTCATAAACTGGGCTCAGCTGGGTTGTGAGGGGATCTTGCAGAGGGGCCCTTCCGGCCCAGCTGCGGACTTCCAGCAAAGGGAAATCTAGCTGAGGGCCTCTAACAGCAGTTCCTGGTAACGGTCAGCAAAGCCAAACAAAGCACACATGCCAGAAATGAAGAAGGACACTGGAGACAGTGGTAGCACCAGAGAGCTGGCAACCTACTGGAGTAACAATTAGATGATGGACTTCGAGGCCCCGCTCTCCCCTAACTCCAGGCGTGTTAGAGAGGGTTAAGGCCAAAACCAGCTTCTGAGCGCCTACTGTGCGCGACCACACCTTGTGACTCTTCGCTTTCACTGGTGCAGGCTCGCTCTGACCACATCATCCGAAAAAGCAAGCGGGAAGGCTGAGTCTCCACTCGCCAGCCTCCTGTTGCCATACACATGTGCACACGCATGTACACACAGGCATACACAAACACATGCGTATCCTCCCCACCACAAGCAGAAATCATTTAAATCATTTTACAATGATTAAATGCTAAGATCATTTAACACGCGAGAGGGACAAAGAGACTAAGACTGTGAAACTTGACAAAAGCATTTGGACAAGAGTATAGAGCAGAAGATTTTAAGCTAGAAGGGAGCTCCAAATTCATCTCATCCAGCGGTTCTCCGATGTTCGGGAGCATCCGAATCACCTGACACGCTGGAGTAACAGATTGCTGGCCCCGCCTGGAATTTCTGATTAAGGAGGTAAGGGATGGGGCCCAAGAATTTGCATTTCTAACATGCTCCCAGGGGATGCTGGCACTGCTAGTTCCTAAACCACAGGGTGAGAACCACTGCTTTGGTCTACCCTCTGATCTTAATGATGGGGAAATTAAAACTCAGAGCAGCTAAGCGCCGTGTGAGATCTCAGCAGCTAGTGAAAAACTGACACTAAAGCCGTGATTTGTTCAGTCCCTAGCCAGCAGCTTTGGAGCTTCTGGCAGGTACTTCCAAATTTCATGAAGCTGTCGAGGCTTTCAGTTGGATGCTGGCCTCCTCAGGTTGTACCAGTAACTCTCAACCCTTTTTGTTGCTTCAACGTAATCACATTCCCCTTAGAGGACATCTCAATGGTGGTAGTTTAGGGAGGATGCCCATATGGGGTATTTCAAAATCTCTAAATGTCTGGGTCAAGGACACTGATGCCCAGAGTCTGAAGGAGCTCCCCAAGTGGTCCTGATGTACACCTGCCCTGGCTGAGCCCTACTGTGAGTCCCATTCTTCCAGATGGTCTCATCCATTCCCACAGTATCTCCAAGCACCTGCCCAGTGTATCTTTTCAAGTAAGCCCTGCATATCTAACTAAGCATCTCAGCCTTGATGGCTCACAGACACCTCAAACTCCAAATGTTCTAGATTAAAACCATCTTCAGTCTCCAAATCTCCTCTCCCATGTTCCCCACAGTCCAAAAATCTGGGAGCATCTTTATCAAGATACAACACCACCCACCACGCTGCCCCCAATAGACCACAGAATGTAAGCTCCATGAGGGCCAGGCCTTTTGTGGTCATCCTTTATCCTTGGCACCTATAGTAGTCTCTAAAACATAATAGGCATTACAGAAATATTAGCTGTCTGATTGACTAAATGACTGACTGAATAAATCCACATCTTCTTTCTAGTGCTACTGCCATGACCTTAGTTCAGCCTCCTATCAAACTGTACTAACATCCCCAAATTAGCCACAAACCTGAATTTGCTCTCCCAGGTACCCAAGTTACCACAAGGACTGCTAGAAAAAAGAAATCATGGTGGCGAGAATGGGTCACATCTCCATCACTAGATCTCTGGTTGAGACCAGAGGCCATTTGCTCTAGGTCAGAGGCCCACTGAGACCTGTGGATCATTCCCAATCTGAGGTCTAAAGAGATAGACCTCAGATAGAGATACAGATACCCCTGAGCAGCAGGGGTCTGCTGCAGGAAACATGGTCATCTTTCCAAAGAGGGTATGGAAGTGAAACAGGAGGGAAGGGAGCAGGGCACAACCTCTAAAAGAATGACATAGCCATAGGACATGACAAAACTGGTTAGAACCAACTAGGCCCAAGATGGCAGAAGGTTCAACCTTCAGTAGACCTTGAGCCTCATTATATGCTCATCGTAATACATTAGCATCTAAATGACACACCCATAGGCACCATGACAGTTCTGAGGGCCACCACACAAGGTCAAAAAGTGAGTGGTGGCCCAGTTCCAGGAAATCTCACCTCTTCTGCAAATAAGTTGGAATAATCCTCCTACTCACTAGCCTATGAAATTACGCAGCCCATAAAAACTAACCACCCTGGGGGACCTTCAAGATGGCAGAGGAGTAAGACATAGAGATCACCTTCCTCCCAAAAACTACATCAGAAATACATCTACACGTGTAACAACTCCTACAGAGCACCCACTGAATGCTAGCAGAAGACCTCAGACTTCCCAAAGGGCAAGAAACTCCCCACATACCCGGCCATGTGGCTGACAGTGTCTTGGTACTCCAGCCAGGTTTCAGGCCTGGGAGAGCCAAGTTCAGGACACTGGTCCACCAGAGACCTCCCAGCCCCATGTAATATCAAATGGTGAAAGCTCTCCTAGAGATCTCCATCTCAATGCTAAGACCCAGCTCCACTCAACGACCAGCAGGCTGCAGTGCTGGACACCCTATGCCAAAAATCTAGCAAGATAGGAACACAACCCCACCCATTAGCAGAGAGGCTGCCTAAAATCATAATAAGTTCAGACACCCCAAAACACACCACCGAACACAGTCCTGCCCACCAGAAAGACATGATCCAGCCTCATCCACCAGAACACAGGCACCAGTTACCTCCACTAGGAAGCCTATACAACCCAGCTTTCCAACAAATGCTAAAGGAACTTCTCAAGGCAGGAAACACAAGAGAAGGAAAAGACCTACAAAAACAAACTCAAAACAATTAAGAAAATGGTAATAGGAACATACATATCGATAATTACCTTAAATGTAAGTGGATTAAATGCTCCAACCAGAAGACATAGACTGGCTGAATGGATACAAAAACAAGACCCATATATGGTGCTATTTGCAAGAGACCCACTTCAAACCTAAGAACACATACAGACTGAAAGTGAGGGGATGGAAAAAGATATTCCATGCAAATGGAAATCAAAAGAAAGCTGGAGTAGCAATTCTCATATCAGACAAAACAGACTTTAAAATAAAGACTATTACAAGAGACAAAGAAGGACACTACATAATGATCAAGGGATCAATCCAAGAAGAAGATATAACAACTGTAAATATTTATGCACCTAATATAGGAGCACCTTAATACATAAGGCAAATGCTAACAGCCATAAAAGGGGAAATCGACAGCAACAGAATCATAGTAGGGGACTTTAACACCCCACTATCACCAATGGACAGATCATCCAAAATGAAAATAAATAAGGAAACACAAGCTTTAAATGATACATTAAACAAGATGTGCTTAATTGATATTTATAGGACATTCCATCCAAAAACAACAGAAGACACTTTCTTCTCAAGTGCTCATGGAACATTCTCCAGGATAGATCATATCTTGGGTCACAAATCAAGCCTTGGGAAATTTAAGAAAACTGAAATCTTTTCCGACCATAATGCTATGAGACTAGATATCAATTACAGGAAAAAATATGTAAAAAATACAAACACATATAGGTTAAACAATACCCTACTAAATAACCAAGAGATCACTGAAGAAATCAAAGAGGAAATCAAAAAATACCTAGAAACAAATGACAATTAAAACACAACAACCCAAAACCTATGGGATGCAGCAAAAGCAGTTGTAAGAGGGAAGTTTATAGCAATACAATATTACCTCAAGAAACAAGAAACATCTCAAATAAACAACCTAAACTTACGCCTAAAGCAATTAGAGAAAGAAGAACAAAAAAACCCAAAGTTAGCAGAAGGAAATAAATCATAAAGATCAGATCAGAAAAAAATGAAAAAGGAGATTGGATCAATATGGCGGAGTAGAAGGCCCCACTCTCACTCCCTATTGTGAGAGCACTGGAATCACAACTAACTGCTGAACAATCATCAAGAGGAAGACACTGGAACTCACCAAAAAAGATACCCCACATCCAAAGACAAAGGAGAAGCCACAATGAGATGGTAGGAGGGGCACAATCACAATAAAATCAAATCTGATAACTGCTGGGTGGGTGACTCACAAACTGGAGAACAATTACACCACAGTCCACCCACTGGAGTGAAGGTTCTGAGCCCCAGGTCAGGCTTCCCAACCTGGGGGTCCGGCAACGGGAGGAGGAATTCCTAGAGAATCAGACTTTGAAAGCTAGCGGGATTTGATTGTAGGACTTTGACAGGACTGGTGGAAACAGAGACTCCACTGTTGGAGGGCACACACAAGGTAGTGTGCACATCGGGACCCAGGGGAAGGAGCAGTGACCCCATAGGATACTGAACCAGACCTACATGCTAGTGTTGGAGGGTCTCCTTCAGAGGCGGGTGGTGGCTGTATCTCACTGTGAGGACAAGGACACTGGCAGCAGAAGTTCTGGGAAGTACTCCTTGGTGTGAACCCTACCACAGTCTGCCATTAGCTGCACCAAAGAGCCCAGGAAGGCTCAGTGTTGGGTTGCCTCAGGCCGAACAACCAACAAGGAGGGAACCCAGGCCCAGCCATCAGCAGACAAGCAGATTAAAGTTTTACTGAGCTCTTCCCACCAGAGCAACACCCAGTTCTACCCACCCCCAGTCCCTACCACCATGAAACTTGAACAAGCCTCTTAGATAGCCTCATCCACCAGAGGGCAGACAGCAAAAGCAAGAACTACAATCCTGCAGCCTGTGGAACAAAAAGCATATTCACAGATAGGTAGACAAGATGGAAAGGCAGAGGGCTATGTACCAGATGAAGGAACAAGATAAAACCCCAGAAAAACAACTAAATGAAGTGGATATAGGCAACCTTCCAGAAAAAGAATTCAGAATAATGATGGTGAAGATGATCCAGGACCTCGGAAAAAGAATGGAGGCAAAGACTGAGAAGATTCAAGAAATGTTTAACAAAGACCTAGAAGAATTAAAGAACAAGCAAACAGAGATGAACAATACAATAACTGAAAAGAAAAATGCACTAGAAGGAATCAATAGCAAAATAACTGAGGCAGAAGAACGGATAAATGACCTGGAAGACAGAATGGTGGAATTCACTGATGCGGAACAGAATAAAGAAAAAAGAATGAAAAGAAATGAAGACAGCCTAAGAGACCTCCAGGGCAACATTAAACGCAAGAACGTTCATATACTAGGGGCCCCAGAAGGAAAAGAGAGAAAGGACCTGAGAAAATATTGGAAGAGATAATAGTTGAAAACTTCCCTAACATGGTTAAGGAAATAGCCACCCAAGTCCAGGAAGCACAGAGAGCCCCAGGCAGGAAAAACACAAGGAGAAACATGCCGAGACACACAGTAATCAAACTGACAAAAACGAAAAACAAAGAAAAATTATTGAAAGCAACAAGGGAAAAACGAAAAATAACACACAAGGGAAATCCCGTAAGGTTAACAGCTGATTTCTCAGCAGAAAATCTACAAGCCAGAAGGGACTGGAATGATATATTTATAGTGATGAAAGGGAAGAACCCACAACCAAGATTATGCTACCCCACAAGGATCTCATTCAGATTCGAAGGAGAAATCAAAAGCTTTACAGACAAGCAAGAGCTAAGAGAATTCAGCACCACCAAACCAGCTCTACAACAAATGCTAAAGGAACTTCTCTAAGTGGGAAACACAAGAGAAGAAAAGGACCTACAAAAACAAACCCAAAACAATTAAGAAAATGGCAATAGGAACATAAACGTGAATGGATTAAATGCTCCAACCAAAAGACACAGGCTCGCTGAATGGATACAAAAACAAGACTCATATATATGCTGTCTGCAAGAGACCCATTTCAGACCTAGGGACACATACAGACTGAAAGTGAGGGGATGGAAAAAGATATTCCATGCAAAAGGAATTTGAAAGGAAGCTGGAGTAGCAATACTCATATAAGATAAAATAGATTTTAAAATAAAGAATGTTACAAGAGACATGAAGGACACTACATAATGATCAAGGGATCAATTGAAGAAGAAGATATAACAATTATAAATATATATGCACCCAATACAGGAGGACCTCAATACTTAAGGCAACTGCTAACAGCTATATATATATAAAAGAGGAAATCGACAGTAACACAATAATAGTGGGGGACTTTAACACCTCAATTACACCAATAGACAGATCATCCAAACAGAAAATTAATAAGGAAACACAAGCTTTAAATGACACAATAGACCAGATAGATTTAATTGATATTTATAGGACATTCCACCCCAAAACAGCAGATTACACTTTCTTCTCAAGTGTGCACGGGAACATTCTCCAGGACAGATCACATCTTGGGTCACAAACCAAGCCTCCGTAAATTTAAGAAAACTGAAATTATATCAAGCATCTTTTCTGACCACAAGGTGATGAGATTAGAAATCAATTACAGGGAAAAAAACGTAAAAAACACAAACACTTAGAGGCTAAACAATACGTTACTAAATAACCAAGAGATCACTGAAGAAATCAAAGAGGAAATCAAAAAATACCTAGAGACAAATAACAATGAAAACACGATGACCCAAAACCTATGGGATGCAGCAAAAGCAGTTCTAAGAGGGAAGTTTATAGCAAAATAAGCCTACCTCAAGAAACAAGAAAAATCTCAAATAAACAATCGAACCTTACACCTAAAGGAACTAGAGAAAGAAGAATAAACAAAACCCAAAGTTAGCAGAAGGAAAGAAATCACAAAGATCGGAGCAGAAATAAATGAAACAGAAACAAAGAAAACAATACCAACCATCAATAAAACTAAAAGCTGGTTCTTTGAGAAGATAAACAAAATTGATAAACCATTAGCCAGACTCATCAAGAAAAAGAGGGAGAGGACTCAAATCAATAAAATTAGAAATGAAAAAGAAGTTACCACAGACACCGCAGAAATACAAAGCATCCTAAGAGATTACTACAGGCAACTCTATGGCATAAAATGGACAACCTGGAAGAAATGGACAAATTCTTAGAAAGGTATAACCTTCCAAGACTGAACCAGGAAGAAATAGAAAATATGAACAGACCAATCACAAATAATGAAATTGAAACTGTGATTAAAATCCTCCAACAAACAAAAGTCCAGGACCAGATGGCTTCACAGGTGAATTCTATCAAACATTTAGAGAAGAGCTAATACCATCGTTCTCAAACTCTTCCAAAAAGTTGCAGAGGCAGGAACACTCCCAAACTCATTCTACGAGGCCACCATCACCCTGGTACCAAAACCAGACAAAGATAATACAAAAAACAGAAAATTATAGACCAATATCACTGATGAACATAGATGTAAAAATCCTCAACAGAATACTAGCAAACAGAATCCAACAACACATTAAAAGGATCATACACCATGATCAAGTGGGATTTATCCCAGGGATGCAAGGATTCTTCAATATACGCAAATCAATCAATGTGATACACCATATTAACAAATTGAAGGAGAAAAACCATATGATCATCTCAATAGATGCAGAAAAAGCTTTTGACAAAATTCAACACCAATTTATGATAAAAACTCTTCAGAAAGTTGGCATAGAGGGAACCTACCTGGAGAGCGCAGCGCCGGGGGTGCGGAGGGCAAAGCGGAGACATTCCCACACAGAGGATCCGTGCCGACCGGCACTCACCAGCCCGAGAGGCTTGTCTGCTCACCCGCCAGGGCGGGCGGGGCTGGGACCTGAGGCTTCGGTTGGAGCGCAGGGAGAGGACTGGGGTTGGCAGCGTGAACACAGCCTGAGGGGGTTAGTGCGCCAAGGCTAGCCGGGAGGGAGTCTGGGGAAAAGTCTGGAGCTGCCGAAGAGGCAAGAGACTTTTTCTTCCCTCTTTGTTTCCTGGTGCGCGAGGAGAGGGGATTAAGAGCGCTGCTTAAAGGCGCTCCAGAGACGGGCGCGAGCTGCAGCTAAAAGCGTGGACCCCAGAGACGGGCATGAGACGCTAAGGCTGCTGCTGCCGCCACCAAGAAGCCTGTGTGCGAGCACAGGTCACTCTCCACACCTCCCTTCCGGGGAGCCTCTGCAGCCCGCCACTGCCAGGGTCCGGGGATCCAGGGACAACTTCCTCCCCCGGGAGAACGCACGGCGCGCCTCAGGCTGGTGCAACGTCACGCCGGCCTCTGCCGCCACAGGCTCGCACTGCATCCGTGCCCCTCCCTCCCCCCGGCCTGAGTGCGCCAGAGCCCCCGAATCAGCGGCTCCTTTAACCCCGTCCTGTCTGAGCGAAGAACAGACGCCCTCCGGCAACCTACACGCAGAGGCGGGGCCAAATCCAAAGCTGAGCCCCTGGGAGCTGTGAGAACAAAGAAGAGAAAGGGAAATCTCTCCCAGCAGCCTCAGGAGCAGCGAATTAAAGCTCCACAATCAACTTGATGTACCTGCATCTGTAGAATACATGAATAGACAATGAATCATCCCAAATTGAGGAGGTGGACTTTGAGAGGAAGATTTATGATTTTTTCCCCTTTTCCTCTTTTTGTGACTATGTATGTGTATGCTTCTGTGTGAGATTTTGTCTATATGGACAATGGACAATGGACATTGGACAATGGACAATGTTTTTGTCCACCATTTGTCCTAAGGTTCTATCCGTCCGTTTTTTTTTTTAATTTTTTTCTTAATAATTATTTTAATAACTTTATTATATTTTACTTTATCTTCTTTCTTTCTTTTTTCCTTCCTTCCCTCCTTCCTTCCTTCCCTCCTTCCTCCCTCCCTCCTTTCTTTCCTTTCCTTCTTTTCTTTCTTTCTTTTTCTTTTTCTTTCTTCCTTCCTTCCTTCCTTTCTTTGTTTCTTTGTTTCTTTCTTTCTTTCTACTTCTATGAATTCTTTCTTTCTACTTTTTCTCCCTTTTATTCTGAGCCGTGTGAACGAAAGGCTCTTGGTGCTGCAGCCAGGAGTCAGTGCTGTGCCTCTGAGGTGAGAGAGCCAACTTCAGGACACTGGTCCACAAGAGACCTCCCAGCTTCACATAATATCAAACGGCGAAAATCTCCCAGAGATCTCCATCTCAACGCCAGCACCCAGCTTCACTCAACAACCAGCAAGCTACAGTGCTGGACACCCTATGCCAAACAACTAGCAAGACAGGAACACAACCCCACCCATTAGCAGAGAGGCTGCCTAAAATCATAATAAGTCCACAGACACCCCAAAACACACCACCAGACGTGGACCTGCCCACCACAAAGACAAGATCCAGCCTCATCCACCAGAATACAGGCACTAGTCCCCACCACCAGGAAGCCTACACAACCCGCTGAACCAACCTTAGCCACTGGGGACAGACACCAAAAACAACGGGAACTACGAACCCGCAGCCTGCAAATAGGAGACCCGAAACACAGTAAGATAAACAAAATGAGGGAACCTACCTCAACATAATAAAGGCCATATACGACAAACCCACAGCAAACATCATGCTCAATGGTGAGAAACTGAAAGCATTTCTTCTAAGATCAGGATGTTCACTCTCAACACTATTATTCAGCATAGTTTTGAAAGTCCTAGCCAGGGCAATCAGAGAAGAAAAAAAAATAAAAGGAATCCAAATTGGAAAAGAAGAGGTAAAACTGTCACTGTTTGCAGATGACATGATACTATACATACAGAACCCTAAAGATGCCACCAGAAAACTACGAGAGCTAATCAATGAATTTGGTAAAGTTGCAGAATACAAAATTAATGCACAGATATCTCTTGCGTTCCTATACAAGGAATTTTCCTATATGATGAAAAATCTGAAAGAGAAATTAAGGAAATGCTCCCATTTACCATTGCAACAAAAAGAGTAAAATATCTAGGAATAAACCTACCTAAGGAGACAAAAGACCAGTATGCAGAAAACTATAAGACACTGAGAAAAGACATTAAAGATGATACCAACAGATGGAGAGACATACCATGTTCTTAGATTGGAAGAATCAATATTGTGAAAAGGATTATACTACCCAAATCAATCTACAGATTCAGTGCAATCCCTATCAAACTACCAGTGGCATTTTTCACAGAACTAGAACAAAAAATGTCACAATTTGTATGGAAACACAAAATAACCCGAATAGCCAGAGCAATTTTGAGTATGAAAAACGGAGCTGGAGGAATCAGGCTCCCTGACTTCAGACTATACTACAAAGCTACAGTAATCAAGACAGTATGGTACTGGCACAAAAACAGAAATATAGATCAATGGAACAGGATAGAAAGCCCATAGATAAACCCACGCACATATGGTCACCTTATCTTTGATAAAGGAGGCAAAAATATACAAAATATACAGTGGAGAAAAGACAGCCTCTTCAATAAGTGGTGCTGGGAAAACTGGACAGCTACATGTAAAAGTATGAATTTAGAACACTCCCTAAAACCATACACAAAAATAAACTCAAAATGGATTAAAGACCTAAAGGTAAGGCCAGACACTATAAAACTCTTAGAAGAAAACATAGGCAGAACACTCTAGGACATAAATCACAGAAAGATCCTTTTTGCCCCACCTCCTAGAGAAATCAAATGGGACCTAATGAAGCTTAAAATCTTTCGCACAGCAAAGGAAACTATAAACAAGATGAAAGACAACCCTCAGAATGGGAGAAAATATTTGCAAATGAAGCAACTGACAAAGATTAATCTCCAAAATTTACATGCAGCTCATGCATTTCAATATCAAGAAAACAAACAACCCAACCCAAAAGTGGGCAGAAGACCTAAATAGACATTTCTCCAAAGAAGACATACAGATTGCCAACAAACACATGAAAGGCTGCTCAACATCACTAATCATTAGAGAAATGCAAATCAAAACTGCAATGAGGTATCACCTCACACCAGTCAGAATGACCATCATCAAAAAATCTAGAAACAATAAATGCTGGATAGGGTGTGGAGAAAAGGGAACCCTCTTGCACTGTTGGTGGGGATGTAAATTGATTATAGCCACTATGGAGAACTGTATGGAGGTTCCTTTAAAAACTAAAAATAGAACTACCATACCACCATGCAATCCCACTACTGGGCATATACCCTGAGAAAACCAAAATTCAAAAAGAAGCATGTAGCACAATGTTCATTGCAGCGCTATTTACAATAGCCAGGACATGGAAGCAACCTAAGTGTCCATCATCGGATGAACTGATAAAGAAAATGTGGCACATATATACAATGGAATATTACTCAGCCATAAAAAGAAATGAAATTGAGTTATTTGTAGTGAGGTCGATGGACCTAGAGTCTGTCATACAGAGTGAAGTAAGTCAGAAAGAGAAAAACAAATACCGTATACTAACACATATATATGGAATCTAAAAAAAAAAAAAAAAAAATTGGTTTTGAAGAAACTAGGGGCAGGAAAGGAATAAAGACACAGACGTAGGGAATGGACTTGAGGACACAGGGAGGGGAAAGGGTAAGCTGGGACGAAGTGAGAGAGTGGCATGGACTTATATACACTACCAAATGTAAAATAGATAGCTAGTGGGAAGCAGCCACATAGCACAGGGAGATCAGCTCAGTGCTTTGTGACCACCTGGAGGGGTGGGATAGGGAGGGTGGGAGGGACACGCAAGAGGGAGGGGATATGGGGATGTATGTATATGTATAGCCGATTCACTTTGTTATAAAGCAGAAACTAACACAGCATTGTAAAGTAATTATACTCCTATAAAGATGTTAAAAAAAAAAAGAATTGCACGTCTAGGAGTGTTGTGTTTAGCCAGAAGTAGACTTGTTAAACTCCTCAAAGTATCTTAACAATTATTCTTGGAAACAAAAATCAGAACAATTATTCTTGCTTCTGATTGTATTTTGCACTTTAAATAGCACAAACGCGAAATATACAAGTATTCCTCCACATTTCAGAATTGCTACTTGAACTACCTAAACTGTGACACTGCCTTCACAATGTAGGTAGTGTAAAGCTATGTGCTCTTTCAACCCAGTATCAATTGAAAAAGGAGGTTGGCTTAGCAATGGATTACATTCTGCTTTACATAGGCTTTTTTTTTTCCTACTAGAAATGTGTAAGGTAGCCTTCACTAGTTGTCTGATAACTATCATCATAATCTTATTTATTGTTTGGGTGCATTTCGGGAATGTAGAAAGGTATACAGTTATATTACTTACCAAGTTCAAATCAGGATCCCCCTCTCAGTTCCAGCATAAATTTTTAAAAAATCAATTAAATTCTTATTTGTAAAGGATTCTTTTCTAACCTTTTCCATGTGTTTAATTATTGGGACTCTTCTAACATACACCTGAAAGAAGAGAAGGGATGTCCTATTTGGTCATCCTTATTAGACAGTTTGTCCATCTATATATTATTCATTAGCCATATATATTTTTAAAATTTTCAAGTATATTATGTTAAAACACCCACTTATTCAAAGATCAAACATGGTCCTCTCTCTGTCTTGATTACTAGCACAAACATGCTTCCCATTTCAAGTCCAAATAAAAAGTCCATCAAAAAAGCCCAGATCACTACAATATTCCACGGACATCCTTTTGTAATAAACTATCCACACATTCTGGTTAGTGGTTAGTGGAATCTACCTGTGGTTCTTAGTCACGGCATGCTGTCATCAGTATGAGCTTTATTGTAAGCAATTAATGACTAATCATACCTAAAGTACCAAAGTTTAAGAATGATTTGCTTTTTTAAAAATAAATCAAGGTAGATATACTTTTTAGAAAGGGAGCAGGATGGTAGAATTATAGATAGACCCAAGACAAACCTGTAAAATCTATAGCCTATCTTATCTTTTTTTAACAGTGGAAATGGTTCTGTATGGGAGAATCATCCTCTATGTGTCATTTCAGGATGGTCATTGTAGAGGGGCATTGGAACTTCCATGTTTATACTGTAGAGTTGCACCACACATATGTATCTTGTGCATAGGAATTCAACGTACGTACTTGGCAGTAGGACTATTAGATTATTGACCAAAAATATGTAACCTCCCCATGCTCCAACATGGAAAGAGTATATTTCCCCACCCCTGTGACACTGGGCGTGGCCATGTGCTTTGCTTTGGTTTCAGGGTAAGCAGTGTGTATCTATTTCCTTGCTCCTTGTCTTTAAGCTTAGCAGTATGTGACCAATGAGTGTTAGCAGACATGATGCCATAAAATGTTTGATACGTTCTGTGCCCTTTGTCTTGCCTCTATTTTTTTCTTAATACTCCTTGCTTTTCTTTTTTAATACACTTATTTATTTATTTACTTTTGGTTGCATTGGGTCTTGTTGCTGCTTTTTTTACATTGGCCATTGTTGCTGCATTGGTTCTTTGTTGGGGCTTTCTCTAGTTGCAACGGGCAGGGGCTACTCTTCGTTGTGGTGTGCGGTCTTCTCATTGCAGTGGCTTCTCTTGTTGCGGAGCACGGGCTCTAGGCACGCGGGCTTCAGTAGTCGTGGCTCGCGGGTTCTAGAGCGCAGGCTCAGTAGTTGTGTCTCACGGGCTTAGCTGCTCCACAGCATGTGGGATCTTCCCGGACCAGGGTTCGAACCCATGTCCCCTGCACTGGCAGGCAGGTTCTTAACCACTGCACCACCAGGGAAGTCCTGGGCTTGCCTCTTGTGCCTCTGTCATTGCCATGACAACCCCTTCAACCAGAATCGACATAAGACCTACGTGGGGTGGACCTGAACCTAAACTGTTACAACGGATCAAGCCCAGAAAAACCTGCACCCTGAAACAGCACTGCCCGGCTAGGTTCAGCCAAGATCAGTCTGACACCAGCCAACCTGCAGAGACATGAGTGAGAATACATAATAGCTCTTATAAATCACTGAGTTTGGGAATGGTTTGCTATCCAGTAATAACTGACAGATGGAGTAATAAGGAAAAAGAAAAAGAAAGAAACATCAATATAAAGGGTTTCTAATGAGTGAGCACATGGAGTGAGTGTGAGATGCGGGTCTGTAATCTACCTTTCCTTAATAGGTATCAATTTCCACATGCATCTCCTAGTGTGGGTATCAACCCCACAGAATGCTTACAGAGAAATACTTTTCCTACAAATGGCTCCCTAAATGGGAGTCACATGTGTAGACATCAAAGCTTATATACTGTACTTTATGAATAATAATAATAATAAAGACTTTCAAGAATAATGTTGGCTTCTTGTGCAATTTTGATATGATGCACTAACATTAGGAAATAACCCCATAAAACCTATAATTCCACCACTTACATCTTGAGTAACCACATGTGATGACACTTTTGGGGACTGACACGGGGCAACTGCTAAGGAAAAATATGCTTTCGGTGTGAGTAACCGTTTACAGTTGAAGTATTTCAGGAATGGAAGAAGACCTTAAAGGGGAAATTCTTGGCAGCCCAGTCTCCGTTCAGTGTCTGCACAATTATAGCACTGATCATTTAAAATAACACATTTAAATTTACGTAATGTATGTGACTAAATGTAATCCTTACTGTCATTCTGGGGCCAATAAGTATTGTCCTCCTTATTTAATTTACTTTGCAAACAAGGAAACAGAAGCTCAGAGAGGTTGAAGGTCTTGTCTAAAGTCACACAGCTGAGACTGGGACTCAAAGCAAGGTCTTCTGCCTTCAAATCCCATGTTCTTCCCACCACACCACCTACGAGGACAACTGCAAACCAGCCTAGATTAGAAAGCAAAGGGTCTTTGTAGTTTGAAACACTAGACAAATTAAAAGGTCAAAAATAAAAAGCCTTATTAGACTAGACATTCTCAGTCAACAGCAGTCCTAACTCCTCTGAGTGGAAATGAAAAACATATGGAGTCAGAGGCTTAAAGGCAGAAATAAAAGCTACAACCTAAAAACAAACAGAACACAGGAAAGGAGCTTTCCAACAGAGCAGTTTTTCACAAGGGCAAATCTCTGTTGTATGTTCCATAGAGAGAGGAGTAGACGGAGAGCAGGAATTGATTTATTTTTAACAATTGTTAATGGTTCTCCGTGAAAATATCAACTATCTCACTAAGTATAATAATAATAAATGTTTATATGACTCGCTATGGAATTATGCCCTTTCCTTCCAACACTGGCACAGACTTTGACTCCTCCAGAAAGTTCACCTTGATTAATCACTGCCTGCCCTCCCAGCCCTGGCCAATCTGCTTACACATACATACACAAAATTCTCCTAATATCAACACATACCTTTGCAAAGTGGACTTAAATTGCCTATACATATACATATACATATACATATACATGTGAGCACTGTCCCCTTTGTACATCTGGAATCTTTGTGGTTTTGATACAGGAATAATTATTAACTCACTGACTGTGGGTACTTGGTTAGTGTCAAACAGCAAATGGGGGGACATGAGCGATTTATAAATGGGATGGATTTCAGAATCTGAAAGATAAAAGCAAACTTTTAGGTTGTCGGCTCTTGCAAGAGACTCACAACTAAGAAGCTGATTTTTTCAGTGTTTTTCTGGTAGACTTTTTATTTAGGCCATGGAGACAGTCAAAGGAAACACGACATAGCCATTCTTCAAACAAACTCTTAGCCCTATAAGAACAAAGGGGCAGTCAATGAAATTGAAAGGCAACTCGTTCAAAACAGATAAAAGAAAATGCCTTTTTTTTTTTTTTGGTCCACTGCATAATTAAGAATTTTCTGTGCAGGAAATGGTTAAGAATTTTCTGTGCAGGAAATTGTTAAGGCAAGTTATTAGATATAGTTTTTTCAAAAAGGATTTGACTAAGAATATAATCTGTTTCCATAATTGGGGGTCAGGGGGGTAAGATGAGAAAGGTCACCTATCTTTGTTTAGAATGAATTACCACCTGTGGCCAAAGTGCCTCCTTGGGCTCAGCGTTTCAAAAATGAACAGCAGTATTCCCAAGGAGGGGTTGGGATTGCCATATGAGAAAAGCTCACGGGAACAGCAACACCGTGGAGGCCAGGGCCATCTATTCTGCTGTTATTTCTTGTCATGGAGCTCCGGTGGGCAATGGAAATCTGAAAGGTGATCTTCAGCAACAGGAGAGTGTCTCTGCAAGCCAGGGAGAGCCCGGTGGAATTCCCTTGTTCACCACACCACCGAGATTGCAGGTAAACCAAGTTCTGAATACGCAAAGCTGAAGGTTTTTGTTGCCTCCCAACCACTAGAAACTCTTGGCATATAGTTTATGGTGATATTGTGTGTCCCCTGAAGGTTAATTACACTCTCCTGGTCATGTCACCTGAACTAGGCAAAGCATCTTCATTCCGCTGCCATTTCAAATGGGAATAATGACAAGTACGCATCCCCCAGACATGACGTGTACAAACTGCTGGAGGCCACTCTGTCCTCATCGGTCAGCTCGTTCGCCTGTCCGTTTCCGAAGCGGACACGGCAAGTGGCAACACAGGGGCTGGAAGTCAGGTGAGTAGAGAAGCTGATGGTGGTGCATTAAGCAGAAAAGCAGAAAACCACCTCCTCCCGGAATCCAGACTTCAGTGTGACGTTTGGCAAATTCAGCCAACCTGGACTGAATGTGAAATGAATGTGCGTGTGGACGTGCGCACATGTACAGTCATATTTATCTGCCTTATTCCACCAAGTGTTCGAAGCAACTGAATAAAATAGGATTCATGCCCTCAAGAAGCCTACAGTCTAATCCCGAGAGAGGCCTGTCCATGCATCTCTGCCACGCAAGAAAGGGCAGGGGAAGTGCTAGAAGAGTGAAACTGACCACAGTAGGGTTGAGAGGGGAGAGCAGGATTTCTGATGATCAAATAAGGCTTCACGGAGAAGGCGCCATTTGAGCGGAGCAGAGAATATGGATAGAACTTAAGTAGGAGGCATGGAACAGAGAGAATCCCCAGCAGAAGAAATGGTATGAGATTTCCCTAGCGGTGCAGTTGTTAAGAATCTGCCTGCCAATGCAGGGGACACAGGTTCGAGCCCTGGTCCGGGAATATCCCACATGCCGTGGAGCAACTAAGCCCGTGTGCCACAACTACTGAGCCCGCACTCTAGAATCTGCGAGCCACGACTACTGAAGCCGGTGCGCTTAGAGCCCGTGCTCCGCAACAAGAGAAGCCACCGCAATGAGAAGCCCGTGCACTGCAATGAAGAGTAGTAGCCACTTGCCGCAACTAGAGAAAGCCCGCGTGCAGCAACAAAGACCCAACGCTGCCAAAAATAAAAATACGTAAAATAAATTTATTTTAAAAAAAAAAAAGAAAGAAATGGTATGAACCCAGGGATAGAAAGAAAAAGGACAAGAGCGCTTGGAGAGTGGTCAGTGATACATTTTTGGCTGGAGCCCGGATCCACCTCCAGTGTTAGTAAATAGTGAGAGGTCCGTGTGGACAGTGGGGGACAAGAGTATTTGGATTTAAATCTTATGCACTGTATTCCTTGGGCAAGTAGATTCACCTCTCTGTAGCAGAAGCTGCCAATGCCCATATCCCCTCAGGGAATCAACACTGTTCCAGAAAATTGGCAACCTGCTTGCCTCTTCAGATGGCTGACAGCATGTGCTTGGCTTGCGGGTAGGGTAGGGCAAAGGTGCTGGGGAGTTCACATCTCAAGAGCAGCCCTCAAGCAATGACGTATAGGAGTTCCTTGGCCCGCGGTGTAGAGCCCTGTTCTGCAGTCTCTCAGAGGGTCTGCAGCTGCCCCCTGTGGTAACCCACTCACTGTTCCATTATTGACACGTCTCTCTTGCTGTTATCACAAGCCCCCTCCCTCCCTGGGCTTTCTGGTGTCCAAGTCCTTGCCACGTGGTTGGATTTCGGAGAAACCCAAACTAGGACATTCTTTAAGCCTCAGTTTCTTCATCTGTCATATGGGGATAATAAAGCCTACTTTGAATATTTGTTGTAAGAGATAGATAAGATAATGGATTAAAGAACGTAGCAGGGTACCTGACATAGCAAAGGCTTGAGAACTATTGGTTATTCAATACATGTTAGAGATCCATGAATTCTAGGCCATCTGATAGAGTGGGAACGGCTGAAAGGTTTTAGGTAAAGGGGTGCTTTGCAGAAACTCCAATGGCCTTCATTGGAGGACTTGGTCTTTAGTGGAGGATTCTGGCCTTCACTGTAGGATGGAACAGTGCAGCCCCCTAGTGCACCTCAATATCCATTTCTCCACTTGTTGCAAGCACATGAGTGGACTCCACATGTCTGCCATGTGACTAGTTCTGGCCAATGGCTGTGAGTGGAAGTTAGTGTGTCACTTCTGGGACAGAACATTTAATTGTCAGAGTAAGATCATCCAACACCCCCTTCTCCTTGGAAAACTGATGAAATTCTAAAGAGTGGAGCTTGGGTCATTGAGTAAAGAGGCGATGGAAGTCAACCCCTAGAATCTATGATAACACAAACATAAACCACAGGTAAATTTTGTTTTAAGCCACTGAGATTTTCTAATTGTTTGTCACTGTAGCATAACCTAGCTCACCCTGACTAATACAGATGGCAAGGAGGCAGAACGACAGAAGGCAAGTTAGTTAGGAGTCTATGTTAAGCCTTGAGTAAGAAGAGTTTAAACTAAGATCTAGAAACTGGAATGTGGAGGGAGGGAAATAAAAGAGCAATTTCCAAGGAAGACAAATCAGCAAGTAGGGGAGAAGAGAAAAGGACTTAAAGATGACTCCTGGGATTCAAGCTTGGAAAACTGGAAGATGGTATCTTAAAAGAGAAAGGCAAGTCTAGAGGAAGAGTGGATCTTGGAGAGGCTGGTTTGGTATAAGACATGACTTTAAAGACGTTCTGCTTTATGCAGTACCATCAAAAGAAGCCTTCCTATGCCCCCTCTCCACAGAAGGCAGGAATTGGGGGTTAATAACGGGAAAAGCAACAAAGGGCTTCCCTAGTATTTCCCTCATAATAATGTGTGGTGATCGTGGACCCAATTATAGGACCTAATGATAGGATGGCTTGTACTCAGGGCTCTTGGCTTATAACCCAGTACTCTTCCTACCCCTTAAAACTGCCCCAGTATTGAAGAAATAACACACATCTGGTCTACACAATCAGAGGAGGGGTTACTCAACAATATGGTTAATGTAATATTGTCTAGACAACTGAATTATGTAACTTGTAAGGAAAATAAAGCAAATGCTTGTCATCTTTTTCCTTCTTATAGTTGAGAATGTTTTACCACATGAAAAATTAGCATTTAGGTTGCCCTAAGCTTTATTCTGTAACCAAAAACTACCACTTCTCTCCAAGAACTGATAGGAGCCCTATATTTTCTCAACTTGTGGACCAAAGTCTCAGGAATTGAAAACTCCACTCTCAACCTTAAATATGGACTCTTCAATCAGACTCTTTGATAAAATTTTATGAAATTATTTAGGTTTCCTAGTTAAAGTTCAATTGCAAAATAAGGGCTTTCTACTTGACCAGGATATGAAAATAAATAATATTAAAGTGGAGGTCCTTTCTTTCCCAGCAATATGTTTTTTTCATTTTCCAATTTTCAAAATCACCGTCTTTCTTTCGTAACCTCAGAAGTTACAGCTATTTTACTAATTATACTAAAAGTCCTAGAAAATGTCAAGAAAATTGAGTAATACAATAAAACAGCCTTACCATATATTTAAGACCTTTTATCTTTAACAGTTTCTTTTAAAATCTCTAGACCGTCTAATGTGTGCACTGAATTTCCATTTATGTAAAAATAAATTAATAATGGTATATATTAAGAAATTATACTGAAAAAGAAGTTCATAATGTATCTTTCAGCTTTATAATTAGTTCTGTAATCTTTAATCAGATGATTTAAATCTAATATAGTTAAATTACAGACTAAGTTATTTCTATTTCCAACAGGAATCATTATACCTTTGGAATTCCGCAGAGCGTTAATGAGTTTTAGAGAAATTACTATATTTCTTATTCACTTTATTTCCAGCGGTTAGCACAATACTTGGCATATGGTCCTTGCTAAATAAACAGTTGCTGAATAAATAAATGAATATGTAATCATGAGTAAGTGATTGGCAGAAGCACGTTCATTTGTCATCGCTATCCCCGCCCCACTCAGGGGATGAATGATACTCACTTCTGTGTCTCAACTCAGAGCACTGATTCATTTTCTTCTATCAGTTGGGTGCCCATTCTGACTGGATCGATCCTTTGCCTTACAGTTCATTAAACAGAAATGTGCCTGCTTCTAGAGAACATGTGATTAAGGACAAGGACGACTGACCTAAGAATCAGAAGATATAGGGTCAGGTCCTGCCACTCCTGTGACTCTTTCTGTGTAAAGAGATGTGTAAAGGAGATCATTAAACCTACTACAAACTAGGCTCTGTGCTAGGCACTTCACAGGCATTATAGGCTTTAACTCGTGAAACTCCAGAAGGTAAAGGATTTATTCACATTTCACACATAAAACAAAAACTGACCTTCAGAAAAATTAATGATCTTGACCTAAAGTCACAAGTCTAAGAGGCAGGATTGTAAAATAGCTCTATCTGACTCCAAAATCTATCACCAGTAGCAATGCTAATGATATAGACAAGAGTTTTGCCAACTCTGAACACCATACACATAAGAACTATCAGCATAACCTGTCAGTCTCCTATATTTCTATCGTTGCCTTCATAGATACTTCTTGTCTGATGGCAACAAAAACCACTTAATATATCGGTGGAGTCCTTAATTTGCCTGATCTCTGTGGTAGGCTCTGGCCAGGCCTGCTGTGTTCAACCCCTTCTTGGTCTATTTAGATCAGACCTGACTGTCTGAGCCTGTTCATATGTTGCTCATCATTTCATAGGCGCCAAGTTACTGTTCAGGAGTGATGCCTGCTCATGATTTTATAAATTTGGGTCAAGCAATAGCAAGATGGTGCTGGTGACACAGTACCCTGCACTCAGATATTCAGTCCAGTGATCTAGCTTTCTAACAGCAATTTTATATCCATAAGAGCACAGTAGGCTGGAGTTTCAGGGTCTTTGGCTGAGGATTAAAGAGGCTTTGTCAGCTCCTACTCAGGCCTTCTCATGACCTGGCAGGACCTCCTCTTGACTTGGCCACCAAGTCAAATGTGTCTTCCTTGCGGAACTGGAGATTTGGGAAGTTGTGCTTACCTTACACCCCACCCCTGGGCTGATACCTCATGATACACTTGGCTGACAACCCATCATTTGTGCTTATTGGAGAGAACTATAAGATGTAAAAGATCTGGCTGTCAGAGTTCTCATTTGGGTCAAGTTTCCAGGCCATCCTCTGCAGGCAACTTCAGCTCTGGAGAGGCAGAAAGAAATGACTAAGAAGAAAGCGCAGCTCTGTCACTCAAATTTCTGCCTGTTTCTTCATCTGCAAGATGGTCATGAGATAAGATCTACATCTAAGGGATGTTAAGAGGAATAAAAGTATATTATTTCTAAGCACTGGAAATAATACTTGGCATGTAGTAAAGCTGTATGAGTCTTTAAGATTTTTTAAATTCTGAAATAGTTTACTAATGACTGTATTTTTTTTTTACATACATGTGTCATTAGAGAAGACACAGGTTCACAGATGAAGGGTACTCAACTCACTGAAAAGCATTTCATTGATTTGAACTCCACCAAGGCCAAGTTAGTTGACAATTTCATCCGGGTTTGGCAGAAGCTTGTGTACAGCCTACTGCAAAGAAATTACCTGTGCAAAGTATGAGTTTGAACAAGTGAGCAGGAAACTTGTCTTAACAAAAGCAAATGAAACAACTTTTTAAAGTACTGTGAGCAAAAGGAAGTCCTACTTACTTCCTGTATTAACCAACATCCTAGATTCCCTCTCAAGTGTCCTCGATACTGATGGCCCCAGTGCCCCGGAAGGCTTGCGCTGGCAGGGCTCCACTCTCTGTATGGCCCTTGGGCATCCACTTACCCCACAGCTGAGTGGTATGCTTACCAAGGGTCAGTTGCACTGTTCCTGGTTGTTATTTTAATTACATGGCCTTCCATTCTGCAAATGGATGAAATACAAATATAAGAAGAAAAAATTGTTTCTGTAAAAACTAGGTTGACTGCTTTGGGATAACTCAATAAAGGTGTTTTCTAAGCAACAACTGCAGCTACTCTAAAAGACTAAAAAATCTGGAAGCTTGCTATACTCAGATAATGCCCTATTGCTGCAGTTTATGCTTGAAGGATGACTAAGAACTCCAATCAGTGGGCCCATGTTAAAAAAAAGAAAAAAACAAGAAGAAGAAACATTATCCTTACATCCAAGCATTGTCAAATAAATCTCCCACTACTATCTCTCAACTGAAAATAAAATGTATCTATATTTAAATTGTCCCCTTAACTGACTCTTCCAATTAACTGGCCAATCCAAATTGGAGCGGATAGGAGAGTTTCTACCATAATTATATGAGACTAGTTACTCTTGATAACAACTTCGAAGCATATGTGAATCGTAGTTCCCTGACCAGGAATCGAACCGGTACCCCTTGCGGTGGAAGCGAGGAGTCTTAACCACTGGACCGCTAGGGAACTCCCTTATTTTTCCTTTAAGACAGAGCTATTGTCATTACTTTAAAATATGAGCAGAATGTGGGTTCTAGGATATGGGTCAAGTCTACAATGCTTTCTATGTGTGTGTATTTTGGACATAGTCATATATGGCCCATCACCTATATCAAATGGAGAGCTTGAGGGATGACCTCACATCTGTCTAAGGCTAACTCCCCTGGACTTGCTGTAACACCCCCATCTTTGTTGTGTTTGGGAATTGAATCAAGCTATTTGCCAGGATACAGGAAACTTTCATCAGGAAAAAAAAGGTTATCAATAATGTTGATAATGAATACAGACACCATAGAGGCAGCAAACAAAAGAAAGCAGCAGGCCTGGTGATGTGCACTATCTGAAGGCTTAGGCTGACTAGGGTTCTGGCAAAATGTGGCCCTCTGCCTGTTTTGTAAATAAAGTTGTATTGAAACAGCCTTATTGAAACATATGTAAATTTATTTACATATTGCCCTTGGCTATTTTTGCTTTACAATGGCAGAGCTGAGTAGTTGCAATACAGACCCAATAAATAAAAATGAAATAAATAATATATTCATTATCTGGCCCTTTTCAGAAAAAGTTTGCTAACCTCAGCTCTAAAAGATCAATTCTGTACAAGTCAGTCTTGACAAAGAATGACAGTAATTGTGTTTTTAAAAAATGTCCTGGAACTTTGCCATAGTGGATTAATTCCTCAAGGTTATCCCCAACAATGAGAAGCAAGCCAAGTGATTAACTAAGCCACTGACACTGTCTTATGACACAAATTTCCCCTCAATTTCCCCTTCAGCGGTGCCTCTTAGAAGGATTCACTTAAAATCATGCTGTGGAAATAATTTCAGATGGGAATTCTGATCCTATACAAATGTACTCTTTTCTCTGCCCTAATACCACTGTCTGTCTACCTGTGGGTCTCTGTGGCTTAGAAGATGGTGCTTCTCACAGACCCTGTATTTTGGAGCAAACAAGGAGCTGAGCTGAGAACATAGCTTGGGCTGCCTTTTCATAGATCATTTGTTTCTCCAGGCATGGCACTGTCACAGGAGCCTGGGCTAAGGGTTCATTACCTCTAAACATACAAGCAAGACCAAGTTAAAAAAGAAAGAGATAGTCAATGAAAATAGAACATGAGTCTTTACCTACCCCATGGTCATACGGGTGGTGGGTCTAGTAGACAGAGCACTAGGTCAGGGGTCAGAAGGCTTGGGTCCTGGTGCTGATTCTGCTACTAACAAGATGCATGGCCCCAGGCAAGTGACTTACCTTCACTAAGCCATATAGGTTTAGACAGCTACCCCTAAGGTCCCTTCTAGTGCTAAAATTTTTGGATTCTATGATGCCAGCCTTAGGAGGCTGTGCTGTTACCAGTGCCTGGCACATAGCAAGCACTATATAAATGTTAGCTGTCACTACTGCTTTGTGAAGGCACAAGGCATGCCTTTAAATGTAAATGTGGGTTCTTCCCCAATGTAACAATCAACAACCTAAACTCAAGTTCTAAATAACAGAGCATAACCATAAGCAATGAAGACTCCAATTTCTACTGGCCTTCTCAATTAGCACAAATGAATAAAGCTTTTTTTCTTGGGGGGGGGGGGTAGAGGGTGGTTGGTGGTGATGGTAGTTCTTGAATCTAAAACCCAAACAGTCACCCTTCCTGAATATCTCCAACCGGAGAACTGGTTTAATCAAAAGTCCATTTTGTACTGCAATATAAATTTTTTCCCCTGAAAATCTTGATATACGTTGAGACTAAGAACTCGAATTCCTTGGAGTATCCAAACATCTTTCCCCTTCTTCTCATAATATATAAACTCCTTGTGGGGGCAGGGGAGGGGGCAAGGTTGTCCATCAAAATGGTAAATGACATTCAGTCTTGAGTTTCCAAATATAATTCGTCAATTATGGGTGTGGAAGAACTGTTAGTACCCACCATAATCCCTCAGGCTTCACCACTTCAAAGCTGGCCAACCCACTTCTAGCTACCAATCTTTGCACCTTTTGGCCTAAGAATTTTCTCAGAAGACATAGAAAACTGCTCTACCCATAAGCCTGGCAGGCCAGAAGTGTCAGGAAATTAACACCCATCCCCGAAGCAGCCCTCCCCTGGTGACAGATGGAATTGATGTAAATACCCCAGCTCTCTCACCCCTCAGGTAGGAAAACTCTGCGCTATGTGTTCTCTACCATTTTCTAGAGTTTCTCCCATGAGTATAAGCTCTAACCATCACACTGTTAACTCACTTGATGAGAAAACCTTCACTGACTGCCTTTTCAGTGGACTCCCTGTCTCACTTTCTCACTCTTTTTTTTTTGTTGTTCTATTTTGTTTTGTTTTACCTTTCATATAACTTATTTTAATTCAAATCTTTATCCTATGGTCTGTTCCTGGGAAACCCAAATGAAGACAATAGGTGTTACCTAATTAATTCTTTAAAGTTTGAATAATAAGCATTGATCTGTAGAGTATCAGGTACAAGATATTTATAGCCAAGAAATCAGAACAGAGTTGAAAAAAATATCATCATCTTAAAAACTAGCAACAAACCTAACAGAAGTGGGAGAAAAGTCCAAGCTCGCCGTGGTCTTCCCCTTTAGGTCAAATTCCCTGGAGTTATAAGAGGTTAATTTGGGTTCAGGGGGCTTTCTCAGGAGATGAAGAATTATCTTCCATTCATTTCATATGTGTTCCAGAAACCTCTGAGTTCCTAGAATTTCTATGAAGAACCCTGGACATCACTGCAATCATTTCTCAATACCACACAGCAATGAACAGGTCAATCTCAATGTGCTCTTAGCCAAGAAGCCAGCAGATTTGGGCCCAGAGGACAAGCTCATTCTCAAAAGATCAAGGTTTCTATTGCTCCTGCAGTTACTTCATGAATTTACAGCAGGCATCCTTAAGCTAAATCAGACCTGATCCTCAGAGAGTTCTGAATGCAAACTAAACACAAATCAAAACCTCATGGTTACACCTAAGGAGGAAAATAGTAGAAACAGAGCGTATTATCACAAAGCAGTGGTACCAAAGGTAGCAATTAGGGTCCCAGCAGGAAGAAGAATTTACTTAATCTAAAAAGATTGTAATTAAAAGATATCTTACAGAGGTGTGAACAGCTCTGAGAAAAAACTAGGGCTGTTGATGCACCCAGAGACCAGCAGCAGTGAAATGCTGCCGGTACCCAGGGCAGAAAGTACAAGAGGAGAAAATACTGTTCCTGGCGCCAGCCAGAGTTGGAAGCCAAGGACAGCCAGGAGATGCACTTTTAAAGAAATGCAACTGCTGCCAGCAAAGCAGTACCAAAGCAGGGTGGAATCAGGCAAGACGTACACCAGAGTCTCTCCGCTGCTCTCGTCTGATCTCCTTCCGGTGCCTCTGGTTAGCTGAACCCCAAAAAAGCCAAAGGGCAAAGCAGCCTGAGTGATGCAGTAAGGCCAGCCCCAGGCAGCAAGGAACAGGGCAGGGAAGAGCAGAGAGGAAATGCGGAGGGAAGAGCAGGACGAAAGTAGAAAACCCATCGTTATTTGGGTGCAGAGCAGAGCATGTTGGACCCTCACTCTGTGTGGGAAAAACTCTGTAGTCATTTCATTTGTTTCCTTAATACTTAGTTCATCTTTTCCATCACTTTATTATGAAAATAATCAAACACTACAGAAAAGTGAAAGAGTTTTAGAATGAACATGGGTATAATCACCACATGGATGCTACCATAAACATTTTACTATATTTCTTTTATCACACATATATCAACAATCTATCCCTGCCTCCGTCAGTGAATCTGATTTTTGATGTATTTCAAAGTAAATTTCAGACATTACTTCCCCTTAAATACTTCAGCACCATATCATTTACTTCGTTCATTTTTAATTCTACTACAGTGCAGTTTATTTTTCATATATATATATATATATATATATATATATATATATATATATGTGTGTGTAT
>NW_006795398.1:752783-765899 GCF_000442215.2 Lipotes vexillifer
ACAGTGCAGTTTATTTTTTATATATATATATATATATATATATATATATATATATATATGTATGTGTATGTACATATCAAGAAATTAATTGGTGAATGGGTCGATCAATTGGTTGCTTTCAGTTGGGCCTCCCAGGAGCATTCATTTTATCAGGTATGACAGTCCTTACAAAACAAAGACCAGAAAAACCTTTGCAAACACTCTATCTTCTGGCTGCTTTACTTTCCAGGGATTAAAGAATTGATCTTCGTAAGTAAGCCAGGGTCAGCACGATGAAACTGAAGAAGACTGTTGAGTCCTGTTTTCCTCCCAACCTCACAGTCAGATCTCGTTATGAGATGGACTGGCTTTATCCCTTCCCCTGCAACCTGACGTCTTCTATCACAGCGCCAATGCCATTCCCACACACATCTCACGCTCCTTTGCTTTCAAAGACAACTGGAATAAGGAGGGGAACTGAACACTGGACTGTTTTCACTCGTCCTCCCCCGCTATCTTTTGATGTTTGAGTAAACAGCATTATTGCCTTTGCTTCTTAACCTTCCAAAACATGATAAAAAGCAGGTCTAAGGCAGCCCCACATGTTACTTCAAACTCTACCTCTTCTCTGGGTATTGAAAATGACATATTTCACAGTATGGACTTGATCAGACGCTCCTTAAAAACCCACGATTCCAATAGCCTCTGGCAGCATGGAGATAGGATTTAAATTATATACTGCTACAGACTGACTCCTGGGCCATTGCCTTCTCTAAATCACACTGCAGTGTGGGTTTTCAAATGTCTTCTCAGGTTGAGAAAAAATGTTGGCACAGAGAAATGACACCTTTTCTGTATCATGAGGGAGGAAGGAAGTGAATTTGGGAGCTGCGAACATGATCAAATTAATCATACCACGTTAAAAAGTATTTGCCCTAAACGAGGCCATCGTTTTCCACTGCATAGCTGTCTGGGGAAGACCAGCTGAATGCAAGACACTCCAGCAGGCGATGGAGGGGACACACAGGTGAAGACATCATACGGCTTTCCTTCACAAGTTACAAATCTAAGACAAGGCATGGGTTAGTACATCAAAAACATAATACAAGACAAAACGAAAGAAAAGCGTAAGGGCTTCTGGCTGGGAGGGTACGTGAAGACCTCACAGAATGGCACTGAGCCATGCTTGGAAGGGTCACTGCATTTCCTTGGGCAGAGATGAGGGAAGGATGTTCCAAGGGGATGGATCAACTGGACAGGTCCACCACTGGGAAGCAAAGAGGAGGACTGTGGAAGAGCAAATAATCAAGCTTGGTTGGAATACAGATTATGTATTCAGTGAGAAGACAGGAAAAGGAAGTGGAGGCCATACTCTAATAGACCTTGGATGCTCAGCTTTAGAATTTAGAAGGCAGTAGAGAGCCAGAAAGGAATATTAAACCCAAGAGTGACAGGATTAGAACTGCATTTTAGAAAGAGTATTCTGGCAGAGAGTATGGTTGACTCAGAATGGGGAGAGAGCAGATATCATAGAAATAGCATCTTTTATACTTGTTATCTAATACCACAGTAAAGAAGGTAGCTAAGGAAAATTTTCTTTATATTCCAACTGCAAATAACCTCTTTTGGGGTACAGAGCCATACAGCTGATACATGAAAATCTATCACTACTATAGTAGCTATATATAATCTTGATACAGGATCTTTCTTCTTGGTTTTATACAAAGGCCAAAAAGGATGTGAGCTATTTTTATTAAACTCTATGCTGGTTCCATATCTTTTATCAATAAAATGAACTTTATGACTGATCTAGACACCAAAAGTCATCATTTGATGATATAAACTTGAAGAATCTATAATATGAGATTAAGGAAATGAAATTCCTTTCAATTCCATTTTCATGGGAGCCTAAGTTCAATTATACATTTGCGTCAATGTTGTCAATATTTGCGGTTATATCAAATATGGGAAAACTACCATCTCTACCACTACATAAACTCTATAAATCAAAAAGAACCTAGTTAATATGGATAACTTTGGAGTTCCCATTATGTACCAAATGTTTAAGTACTTTCCTAGCTGCATTTCCAGTCATCATATTATTTCACTGATTTATCAGATAAAACCCTTGTGGGAGGTATTATGAGCCTTAAATTTCAGGTAGAAATCTAAGGTATAAAGAGGTTAAATACTCTGTCTGGGATCAGGCAGCCATCAATTTTAAAACTAGGATTCAAACCCATGTCTGTTTGATTGGATTCTTGTTACAACTCCTCCAAGCTTCAGGGATGTGTGTTATGTGTGTAGGTTGCGGCCAAAGCCCATCAATTACTCTAAAATAGCTATCAAAGGAAGGCCTCTTTTTCCAACCTAATGATTTACTTGTTTAACTACAGTCATTAGGAACTCCTAGAACATCAAAAAGATGCTGAAGAAACTACCAGAAAGCCTTGAGACTTGAATGATAAACCTTGAAATACTCACATTGAAGGTGTAGCAAATATTATTTCCACTAAAGAAGATGGCTAAATAGTGAAGGAATGGGAAGCTGGGAGGAACAACAAAGCCAGGCTGAGTATCCTGAGTGTCCCTGAGACCCCAAAAGGATCTTCTATAGGAGACACTGGGAGGATTCTGGAGCTATATCCTCAAGCCACTACAGCTGCCTCTCATTTGCAAATAGCCCCTCAGTCATCACGTATTCTGCAGTCAGGAGTATGACTGAAAGCAGTACCAGTTCATTCTACAGAGTGTCCTGTGACAGGCATGGAGCCCCTGCAAGTAAAACGTGGGTGAGTCTTGTTGGCAAGGTCCCTCCTGGCTGCAGAGCTAGACTCAGGGCCATCACAGCGATCATGCTCTTATCCATCAGCTGCAAGAAAACCTCTGGATTGATGGGAAGCATCAGGGGTTACGGGTTGACAACCTGGGTTCACGTCCTGGCTGTGCCTGTTTCCTCTTTGCTAAGTCATCAGCTCTTGACTTCCCAGTGGGGCAAGGGTTACAAGATCAAACGAGATCATTTCTCTAAAAGTGCTTTGAAAAGTGCAGCGGTTCAACAAAACATATCAATTTATTTTGGGGGGATCATCTTCATCCCCATCAAAGCAGGCTGTGGTGTCTAAAAAATGATCTTTATATTTTAAGATGCATCTCTCACTGAATAAATTATTCTACCATGAATACTCCTTTTTGTTATGGGATACAAATAGAAGGAACTTCTAGAAAACTGGTAAAAACTGAAGTTCTAGTTGACGTTCCTTAGAAATTCACTCTAACCCACTGAGTAGTTATTTTACCTTTTAAAAAGGATTTATTTTGCTTTTTGTAAAATGTAGGAAATATACAGCAACAAACAGCATGTAGTCACGTAAACATATACCTATTTTTGGACCCTACTGCAAACTGATGTAAGTCAATTTGGCTGCCTGGTTTTTAGGATCTTTTATTAAGTCATGGTAGCCTCCAACAAGTTAAGATAGGCGGTAACTATCTGCTTTTCAGCCACGTTGTACACTACAATGAAAGCAAATTCTAGGCCAAATTCTGCCACATATACGAACAATGGATGGGCAGGAAGTTGCAAAAATTCTCAAATAACTTACTCTTTTAACATCCCTGTTTGTTCTTTGAGGAACTCCAAAGCACTGCATGAGAGACAATCTACCACGTCTGGTCCTTGTCTTGCTGTGTACACAGCTGAACTACATTTCCCGACCTCCTTACAGTTAGGTTGAGGCCCTGTGACCGCGTTCTGGCCCGACACATAAACATCTCCCACACAAGCCTTCTTTCTTCTTACCTTCCATGACACCTTGGAGGCCCATTTTAAAGATGGTGGGAACTTCCCTGGTGGCTCAGTGGTTAAGAATCAGCCTGCCAATTCAGGGAACATGGGTTTGATCCCCGGTCTGGGAAGATCTAAGCCCGTTCAACTAAGCCTGTGCACCACAACCACTGAGCCTGCGTGCCCTAGAGCCTGCGTGCCGCAACTACTGAGTCCACATGCTGCAGCTACTGAAGCCCGCGTGCCTAGAGACCGTGCTCCACGACAAGAGAAGCCACTGCAATGAGAAGCCCGCGCACTGCAATGAAGAGTAGCCCTCGCTCGCTGCAACTAGAGGAAGCCTGCGTGCAGCAATAAAGACCCAATGAAGCCAAAAATAAAATAATAAAATAAATTTTTAATTAAAATAAAAAAATAAAGATGGTGGCATTACAAGATGAAGGTATTAAAGGCAGAGTGACTCAGGTTTTTCAAGTCACCCTTTGGAGAAGGGCAGCCCAGGAGAGCTGCCCAACAAGAAACAATCACTTTGGACTTGGAGTAAATGAAAAATAAATCTTATGTCAAGCCACTGAGACTTAGAGCTGTTTGTTACAGCTGCAAGCACCTTGCTGAGGCAGATGCAGCAGTGTTCTAATGGCAGGATCAACAAATCATCCAGAGCGATCAGGCAATCTACTGTTAAGTGAGGAATATACAGGATTGAATGGAGCTCTGGCCCGATGCCAAAGCAGCTTGACTGTTGAGCTTACTGAATTGTTACTCTCTGTCCTTGCAAAAACAGAGGGGCATGTATAATCTTTCTAGCCAATCACATATTTCACCAATGAAAACATTATTTCTAACATAATTTGTCTGTGCTAATTAACAAACCCTCTAGCCTGGATTTTTGATAGCATCACTTGAAATATCTTCCCAGCCACCTTTGAGAGTAGACATCATAGTAAAGTTCTTCAAGTGGTAACTAACCAGCCCTGGAGTGTAGACTCCTGGCCAGCACAGAGGTGAATTCAAAATATTTAACCGGGCTTCCCTGGTGGCGCAGTGGTTGAGAGTCCGCCTGCCGATGCAGGGGCCACGGGTTCGTGCCCAGGTCCGGGAAGACCCCACATGTCGTGGAGCGGCTGGGCCCGTGAGCCATGGCCGCTGGGCCTGTGCTCCGCAATGGGAGAAGCCACAGCAGTGAGAGGCCCGCGTACAGCAAAAAAAAAAAAAAAAAAAATACTTAACCACTGGTATGACACAGCCACCAAGACATTAAAAAAAGATGTAAACTCTTATGCCAGAGCGGTACCTTCTATCCTGGATTACTTCAAATGTTAATTAAGCACCCTTAGGGTGCTCAGAGATTAAAGTAATTCACACCATAACTGTTTATACTGAAGTATTTAAAAAATAAATTACAAGCAAACAAGCGTCTAATTCACAGCCATCATCCAGTTTATTTACGTCTCTGCTCACTCTAAGAATTACCAGCAAAGGATCATGGGACCTATTCCTAAGTGTAAGATTAGATGAATAAAATTAGCCATCTGTCCAAGGAAGGCTTTAAACTCAGGTTGTATTTAAGTATTATGTTTCCAACTGCCCAGATGTTACAGAAAAGTGCCTGCTGATACAACCCCTTCTGCACAATGTAAACCATTAACTGGCTAATATCAACTTGTTGCATCAAGAGAAATAAATAGCATTAACACTGCATTAAATCTGATTCGGGATTTTGGGTGCCCTGTCAGCAAACAGAAGTGTTAAGATTTAAATTGCTCAGGATTTGCAGAGTCAGAGAAAGAATCTTCAAGTGTCTTTACGGGGATGGGGAAGAAGAGACTGGAAAAGAGATCAAAGCTTCAGAAAGTGTGTCCTTGGTGGGTCTGGTTGGTTAAGGTAATAATAATTAGTGTGAGTATTATTAGTTAGTAACATCCCATCTTTGTGTAACACTTCAGTTCTTTCAAAGCACTAGTCTGCTTTATTTCCTTCGATTCTTAAAATAAGCTGGTGGGGCTATCTCGGGTAAGTGGGGTGTTTTCTTACAGCTCTGGAAGTGCACGACTCATTAATAAGAAAAGGAAGAGCCAATGGAGCCCAGTCTCTATCTTTCTATGTCACTGGTAGTGGCTCAAAAATTACTCCAAACTGATGATCAATGAGCAGACCCTGACCCTTTCTTAGCTCTCTAGCTTCATGGAGATTTTCACAGACTCCCAGTCACACGTCAGTCTGGATGATTCTGTTTCAGGAACAAAACCTCCACATGACAATTACCCGACAAAAACTGTCCATCACCCTTGGGGATACTGTTTCTCAAAAGAATCTACTCCAGCAAGACCACAAACCTCACAGCCATATTTCCAAACCCCAGATCAAGGCATGTGGTTGACCAAAGAGTCTTTCTGATTTGTCAGTTTATCTAAAAAATTGTACAACTCAGTAAAATTAGAATTATGTTATCAATCATACATTAACATGTACAAGAAAAGATAAAAGTACATGAACTCGGGCTTCCCTGGTGGCGCAGTGGTTGAGAGCCCGCCTGCCGATGCAGGGGACACAGGTTCGTGCCCCGGTCCGGGAAGATCCCACATGCCGCGGAGCAGCTGGGCCCGTGAGCCATGGCCGCTGAGCCTGCGCGTCCGGAGCCTGTGCTCCGCAGTAGGAGAGGCCACAACAGTGAGGGGCCCGCGTACGGCAAAATAAAAATAAATAAATAAATAAATAAATAAATAAATAAATAAATAAAAAAAAAAAAAAAAAAAAGTACATGAACTCATAAGTGTCTATGTTAATTATTCTGATGCCTGGAAATACACACATTCTTCTCCCACCCACACCCCCTTCCAGATTAAACAATCCCAACTTCATAAACATTGCCTTCAAGCTTCAGGCTTCTAATCCTTTTTTAATGCCTTGGTATATGTATTACCTCATTTAATCCTTAAATGGTAGGTTCTATCTTATTTTTACAGACAAGGAAACCCAGGTTTACAGAGCTAATATAACTAGCCCTATGTCACCAAGTAACTAATAATAATAATTTTTTTAAAAAGTGTCAGAACTTGAACCCAAATTTGTCGAATAGCAGAGTCTGTGCTTTCACCCAAGCCTTCCGGCTCCGCCAGGAGAAGCCTGCCTGAAAGAAGGAGCCGCGTGGGAGCGGTGGTGGAATGGGCCTGGGGGAAATGAGGGGCAGGGGCTGGTCATATACAGCCTGGCTTCTTGTTGATGCTACTGAAGAGTGTCCCGCCGTGTGCAGCCATCTCTCAATGATGGGGTTACTGGGAAAGAGGGTGAGTAGAAGGACGACCTGCCCAGAAGAGATGTCTTTCAGGGGCCTTCAGAGGACCTCAAGTCCCGAATCCAACCTTCGGAAACCCGGCAGAGAATCTAAACACTGGGGTTGTTTTGGCTGTAATACAGATGCTTGCTGTGGAAGTGGAGGCTGTCGGGGTACCGGAGAGTACCTGGGGTGGAGGCAGGGAGGCTATGGGAGGAGCCCAAGTTCTCCGTCGCGTCCCTAAGTGTGGACTGTGAACCGCATGCACCAAGTGACCTGCGGTTCTTGTTTTAAAAAGCAGATGTCTGGGATGCACGCCAAGAATTCTTATCCACAAAGAAGTTCAGCAGTGAGTCGCCTGGGTCAGAAGTTGAGATCCGCTCTGCGCCAGCTCTGGAAACTGCGCCCTCTGCTGGCAGCAATTTGATTTGATCTTCACCTGCGTCTCTCTCTGCCCCCAGGCCCAGACCCCCATCCCATGAGATCGGGATTCTTCAAGGAGGCAAATGTCTTCCAGCTCATTTCAGGAGGCTGAAGCATACTTTGGGGTCCTTCTTCAGAACGACGGTTCACAACCAATGCAATCAAAGATGGGTTTGGAGGGTTTCTCCTACAAACTGCCATTTAGTCTCTGCAGCATCTCCTCACCCTTTCCCTTTTTTATCCCTGAAATAGCAGGTGCACTTCTAATACCTGCAACTTGCTGTGACCAAAACAAGTGGCAAGGGTCTTGACCAGCTCAAAAGATTCTCTGTTGCAATCAAGATATCACGTCACTCATTTAGTCCGTTGGGAGAAATACAGTCCTGCTTGCCTAGTGGGTCAGGTAGGAGAAGACAGGAGCTCCCGAGGATAACACCGCAGGAGTTGAGATCCCACCTCCACCTCAGACACCTGAGTCCCTGTTTTCCAGAAATCTAGCTCGGGTTCACTGGACCACTTTTGAGCTACAGTAACCCATGAACAGATGGACAGCTACTCCCAAAAGAATTCTAAGTTTATTAAAGCCCTGGGCTCAGGGAAGCAACAAAAAGCAAAAACAAAAACAAAACCAAAAAGCGAAACACCACTCAATTCCTTTCTGGACAAGTCACTCTCCCATGAGAAAGATTCTGAGAAAAAAGTACTGCCTCATGTTACACACATTTACTCCTGACCGAGACCTCTCTGTGTCCCTTTACCTCAGAGAGGATCAAAGGAAAGAGAGAGAAAGAGAGGCAGGGGCTTCTTTATAGGGATGAGGTATGATGTGGAAACAAATGGGACGGTACGAGGGCTGATGGAAGGAAGGATCAGAGGGAAATATTTCTGCCATGGTGCCAGAACTGCATTGGACACTAGTAGTTAGGTGCTGGGGAGAAATATATATAACCCCTCCTAGGGCGTTTGTCGCGCCAGTTTTCATCAAGAAGCAAGACAATCTGGATGAGCCTCGCGGAGGAGTAGGGTTGGTTGGAAAGGGAGGGGTGACATCCGGAAGAGCTGAGCCCCGCCCAGATTACATGCTTTGGGAAAGGGACTTGGGTGAGAGCTTTGAGCGAGGACAAAACCAATCTCTTGTGAATTTCAGGTTATACTGGGTGGGTGGGGGAAGTAGAAGAGGATGAGCCCTGACCTTTGCTTGACCCTTTAGCCATTCAGCCTCACACTAGTAGCAGCAGAAACCACCTAGAGGCATGTATTCCCCACAGCAACCGACAAGGCACATTGCCCTTGCGCTAACTCTGCTCTGCCCCTCCAGGCTTTTGTTTTTTTTCTTTCTGAGTTTCCCTGGATCTTTGTTTTAGTCCCCTTTTTCAGATAGAGAAACACTGCGGGAAAAGTGGAAAGGAAAAGATCACAGACCTGCATCTCCTCCCCAAAATGACTGCGGATCTCCAGTCCTGCAGCGGAAAACCTTGAATTCTGAACCCTGACCTGACCTTGTCCCACTGACCCTGGGACCTCAGGCAGCCGGAAAGGCAGAGGAAAGGCAGGGCCCTCACGCAGCCCTCCAGCCCCTCTCTCCCCGTGCCAGAGAGTTAAGCTAACACCGTTAAGTTAGCAATCTGCCTGTGGGAACACACGTGGCTTGACACATGTTGGTCCCAGCAGATGTGTCTGGATTTCCTTTTCCCTCCCCCCTGCCCTACATCAGAGGCACAACAGTCCTCCCTGCATGTCCTGGTGAGACTCTGGGTAAGGGAAGAACTGGAAACCACTCAAGGGGGTCTGGGTGCTAGTCCAGTTGAGCTTCTGATATTAACTTGGGCAAGTCCCTTGGTCATGCTCAGCGCAGCTGTACAATAGGGTGTTTCACTTCCTGCCAGGTCTGTGATTCGAATTTGGGAGCCCCCCCCCATTCATCCAGGGGGAAGATGCCCTCCCGGAGGGGTTGCACACCTCTCCTAACCGGGCTGCTAAGGACTCCTTTCTGTTCCTGGGTATCAGAGCCTGCATTCCCATGCAGGCTCTTACTAGTTGGGTGACCCTGGGTGAGATATTTAATTTCTCTAAGCCACAATTTCCTCTTCAGTTAAACAGGGGTAATAATAGCACCCATCTCACAGACCTATTGGGTTGATTAAATAAATCAGTATGTGTCAAGTTCTTAGGACAGTGTAGAAAGCAATTAATTAATGCTCATTATTATTTAATTTGACTTAACTTGCGAACTGTTCTTTCTTGTGAGTCTCAGCAAATGCAGAGGTTTCTTTATTAACACTCAGTGACAGAGGAGTAGCTATATTGGGGTGGAGGGAAAAGTTGTCTATGTTGGACCCAAATGAGACTCATAATTGAAGCTGCTGCTTGGTTTTTTCTCACCAGAAGTAGATGGGGATGGGAAATTTTCAGGTGGATTTTGAATCCAATACTTCTCCAACAAAGCCAAACTTGTCAAAGGGAGATTTAGGGAGGGTGAGGAGAAAGACAGGGTCATCCAAATAAAACGGGACTGTTGCAGTACACCTTAGGGGTAGCCATGCTACCTTCAAAGCACTGCACACAAATCAATTTCTATTGAGGAAACAAGGTACAAAGAAACTCCTGTATGGATACTAGCATGATCTGCTGGTGTCTGGGGAAGATTATAAATCAGCTGGCTGCTGTTCACATCAGAGCCAAGTGGGGCACATTCAGTCTTTAATCTGGACCAATTCTCCGGATCAAAAACTAATCTTTCCAAGGGTTGTAAACGAGCCCAGGAGGGTATTTGCCCCCAAAGTTTATGAAATAGCTGTCATTTTAATCTGAGCAGCCTTCCAACCTGAAAGCCAGTGTCTGGATGAAATGATAAAGTAATGAAAAACTCTCCTAGGCTGAACCCGGTCCAAACACTCCTTTTACCTCAAATTTGATATATTTAACGTGCTAAAATATTTAAAATGTAGAGTTTCCACTATCAAAACCCTATCTATGCTTCAAATAATATTCATGGCATATTCATGGCATGAATAACAGAATGAAACCCTGGATGAACCAGGTAGGAAATATCTGTAGGAGAGGAACTACAGAAAATAAGAAAGGAAATATGGTGAACCGTATGAGCAGGTTTTACACAGCAGGCTTTTGTGAAATACTTTTTTAAAAAAATTCTGCTTAAACGAATTGAAATCTAGCCTTAAAAGAATATACTACATACACTGCTCATGCTTAAGAACTACAGGTATAACTATGCATTGTTCAAAAATTGTGACTGGATGGTTTTATGTAAATAAACCCACAGAATGCAGATGATCATGTGTGGGTATCTTAAGGAGGAAAGTTAGAAAGAAGCCCTTCATTGAAATCCTTGAAGATGTGTGTCTGCGTGCATGTAGGAAAGAAACAATTTAATATAATATCACCTGGGACTGCTGCTATTTTCTCCAAAGTGAATGATCAGTGGGATTAGAATAGCTCATAGTTTAAGTGTGCTTCAGATTATAACAACAATTATAAATTTCAAGGCAGGTAGCAAGGCGCAGGTGATAATAGATACAGCTTGAAGAGTGAAGGCATCTTCCAGAGCAGAAAGGCAACAAGTCATATTTCCAAGTGGAGAGATCCTGGAGCAGCAAAAATATTTAAGCAGCCATGTGGGAACCTGCCAAGATTATTTTCTTTGACCTCTGATCAATTTCCCCTGTTTGTCTCTTTCTAAGGGCAACATTATTTGTGAAGACAAACTGTGCTTTCTGCAAAGTTTTGCTGACTGCATTCAAGTAAAGTTATATTGTTTTCCATTGTTCATACGCGATGTAATTACTACCATAAGACAACCCCGCTTGCAAAGTAAACTAAGAAAAAACAGATTTTTCAGAATTCTAAATATAGTCTCAGCAAAGAGGAATAAAAATCATTATCCGAGAAACAATGTTTAGAACTTTCTTGCTTAGAATGTTCTACTTTGAATAATCTCACCACACAGGCCAAACCAAAGTAGGCAAAAACACAGTAAGACTTTCTACCTGTGTAACTAGAGAAAATGCAAGTTAGTGTGTTTCGAGTTCTCAGCAGCTCACTGTAATAGCCCACAACGCTGTACATCTTTGTTTAAATCGCACAGCAAAGACAGGAGCTCAAATCACGGTAAAAATTAACTCGTTGGGTGCTCCTTTCTGAGAAAACGGCCCCAGAGTGGAAGAGGATCCTAAACAGTAGAGACCACATCCCTACATAGTGCGTGGGAAGGACCGGAGATGGGCATAGGGTACACCAGGCGAATCTTCAGACACTTAACAGGAAATCGCTGGGCTCTGAACAATACGAATTCAATAAGCTGTTTAGAGACACAGGAGGAGCTGTTTGACTTTTCTTGCACAGTTGCAATCCTTGTAATTGAGACAGCATGATCGCTGCCCCAACTCTCAGCTCTCTGTGGTCAAATACAGAGCCCTTCACCTCTACTGTGACTGGAAAATAGATCGTTCTTTTAACAAACAAATATCCCTGGAACCGCCTGGCCTGGGAGGGGGAGGGAGAGGCTGGCGTCTTTTCTCGGCTCTGGGCAGAGAAGAACCCAGTTAAGTGCCGCTGGTCAGGGGTGAGAGAGGCGGTGCGTTGCCCGCTTTGGGTCCTCGCTAGAGACGGGGACCTGGGCGCTCCGGACGTGATGCTCCCGGGAGCACCGAGAGCATTACCTGGTTTTCTGTGAGCTGCTCTGAGCGGCACAGCGCCGGGTCCGAGGCTGGAAGCCAGGAGCAAGAGCCGGAGCAAGACGCCTCGGGTTAAATCCATTTCACCGCGGGCGCCTGAGAAGTTTCGCCAAGTCCTGGGCGCACAGGGAAAGGGCGTCTCCTGAGATACGTCGGGGGACGCGGCCCCGCGGATCCCCTGACCGAGGTGAGGAGGCGAAGGGCTGAGGGAGCTGGACCAGGAACCACGGAGGAGTCCACGGAGGCAGGACAGCAGCCGGGAGGTCCGCGTGCGGGAGTGAAGCGGGCTTCGAGCAGCAGGGCTTTTCGGGCGGGGCGGGGGGGAGGGCGGGGATGGGGGCGGCGAGGGAAGCCGACGGGGAGGGACTGGCTGGCCGCGGGAGAGAGGGAGGGAGGCTCGACCGGCCCGGGGCTGGAATTACAATCGAGTGGAAGTGAGAGGGGCAGGCCCTGAGACAATTCACTCTTCGTCCCCCTCTAGGGCAAAGAGCCCGCGCATCACCCCTCTAGCGACCCCCAGCTCAGCCCTTCCCGGCTGGTGACCTAGATTGGGGCGCTAGGAGGGGCCGACTTCAACCGCTAGAGACGCAGGGCAGGATTTAGGTGACTGCGAGTCCAGGACCCTCTGCCTTGGTCCTGAGCCTGAAATCTTGCGGCGCCTCCCCCTCCCCTGGTATACTGTCCTCCGGCCGCGCCCCTCTAGGTCGCTTCCACCTTCCTCGGGCACTTTACCCACCACCTCCAAAGCTTGCTCTAGCCGGTCCACCGCACTAGGAGTAAGGGGGATAGCAGCGGGAGGAGGCGACGGTCTGTGATTTGCGGGGGGGGCGGGGTGCGTAGGAAGAAGAGGGGCGGGGCCGGCCAGGACCCAGGCGCTAAGAAGATAAATGGGATTTAAGGCGCGCAGATGGAGAGCTGAAGCCTGCCACTCTGTCGGAAAGGCCGGGTGGAGATTAGGG
>NW_006795398.1:765976-769140 GCF_000442215.2 Lipotes vexillifer
GGGGGGGGAGCGGGCTCGAGCCCCCTGGCAGACCGAGAAGACCCGGCTGGGAGGGGCCGCGCGCCGGCCGGGCTGGGGCTGGAGGCCGACGGGGTGTCCTGGCCACTGATCCTGGGACCAGGGTTCCCAGATCGGCTAGCTGGCCCGAAAAAGACCCCTTCCCCTCCGCATGTGCTGCCTGAGAACTCAGTAAAATGCGCCTGTTGCCGGGTTTCCAGGTGGCGCTGGTAGAGGAGACCCGGGGACTTAAGTGCCGTTGCACACCTGCGTGCTGATCTTCAAGCCAGCGAAGACGAGGAGGCAGATACGATAAATAAACCAAGAGGGAATAAACCTTGAGGGAAACGCAACCCTCGCCAGTTCCTGGGGAAACATCAAAGGCCCTAGGAAGTACCCCGCAGAGGGAGCCGAGGTCGCTGCGGGACTCCGTGCTGGCCCGGCCCCACCTGGCAGCACGGCAGAGGCTCCTGGCGTCCTGGCCCTTCATTGTTAACCTGGGTTTGGGGACCCGGAGGGAACAGTGTTGACCAATGTATCTCCCTCCTCTGCCCCACACCCCCCAAAGATTTCTACTCCTCTTTTAGGAATGAAGTCTCCCTCCTGGCTAGAGGGTTTGTACTGAGCCAGATCTAAGAATATGTTCCCTTCTGCGTTGGCAAATTTCCGGTGTGCAGCTCTCCATAAAGAAATTCAAAGTCATGAGTCTTTGGAAGTCTTAGACGTCACACCAGAGCTTGTCCTTTTACACAGAGCTGGAGGAGAAAAGTCTTACAAACTGTGCTCTTCACTTCCAAGTTGATAACAGACCCACGTCCAGGAGACCGGCCATGTGACTGTCCCCAAGGCTACTAGTCTCAAAGGTAGCAGAATCCTAGACCCTTAGGATCAGAGCCCCTAGAGGTCATCTAGGCCCCGCCTCCATTCTACACAGGAATCTGCCTTCTCCATCCTTGGCTTGAACTCCACCTGTGACAAAGGGCATCTACCTTACCACCAGCCCAGAAGTTGGATAGCTCTTTTTACGAGAAAGGGATTTCTTATATCAGACCTCAGGTGGCACCCAGAGCCAAGTTAACTATTACCATGAAGACACCTCCCATGTTGGTGTTGTGGTCTTTCCCACGTAAAAATGATTCTCCCTGCTGTAGAAATTGGAAGTAATACTAACCATTAATATTATGGCTAGAATTTTTACAACACCTCCCATGTACCTGACCCTCTCTGAAGGGCTTTATAATCCCGCTAACAACCATACCAGGTTCTTACTGTTATTAGCATTATCCCCATTTGACAGATGAGGAAACTGAAGCATGTAAAATTAGGTAACCTGCCCCAAATCATGCAGCTCCTGAGAGACAGAGCTCTGTCCAGGTGGTCTGGTTCCAGAGTCCAGACTTTTAAGAAGACAGGTGGAGAGCAGACACAGCAGTGGACCAAGAATCATGAGATCTGGGTGTTTAATAGTAGGCTCCGCCTATAGTGCATCTTGGCAAAATGAAGGGGCCAGACGAAATCATCGATAAGTTTCAGGGTTTGCTTTCTCTTTGTTATCTAATAAAACAGCAACGTCTAATCCAAGCCATTTTTGCTCTGAATGTGCCTTTTCAAAGACCTGTACAAATTGTCCATAGCGAATTTTGCAAGCTTGAGTTTCAGCCTTCTTGCTGATGTCCTCAGCAAGCACCCATACCACCTCCTCATCCCTGGCCCTGGGCCTCCCTTCCATCTTCCGCAGACGGCCATGGGCAAGTTGGAAGCTGGCTTGGCTTCTTCAGAGGCCCCTTTGTTTCTTCTGTGCAAGGATTACCTTTGATTATATTGTTATATTTTACTTTTGAGGGCTTCCAAACGCTCTGGATTCTCAGGCCATTGAGATAAGACCTTACTTCTTGAGATCTACTTGTTACAAATCTAGGGCACATTTTAGACCCAATTTATTCCCTTCCTTTGCTAGTCAAACCACATCCCCCGAGGTTTTCTCTCCTTCTAGTTTCTCTTCTTCCAGTTTACCGCACTTGTAAATCTGATTAAAGACAAATGGAACACTTGTCTTTCACTCTCGTCCTGCCTTCTGGGAGGAGAGGAACTAAAGAGGGCAAAGAGGCTTTGAATGTTTCATTAAAAAAGAAACCAAAAATCGGTTCAAATTCACTTGAGGTCTAAATTCAGTTAATAAGGTCACCAGCAGAAGAGTGACCTGCCTGCTTTGCTCAATATCATGGAAGAAAAGTATGATCTTTGCTGCATGGAATGGTTTTGGAGGCTGTTGGAAGAAAGTAAAGGCAAACTCACCGATTCTAGAATGTTTAGGAAGTCCGTAAATGAGAATGAAGAAAAGTCAGCTGCAAAGAAGCAACTTTGGATTTATTTAATTTTTTGAATAGGTTACATGTACATATAAAATTTGAAATGTGCATCAAGCAGAGTGTATAGTGAAAACTAAGTTTCCTTTTACCCCTTCCTGTCTCAGAAGCAACGACTATTATCAGTTTCTTGTGTATCCTTCTATGAACATACAAGCAAATATATGTACACATACGTAACACAAACAGGAGCATCTTGTACACAGTTTTTAACCCGAAGATGCTTCCAAATCAGCAGTAACAGATCTGCCTCCCTTTTACTAACTGCTGAATAATATTTTATAGTAGGATGTACAACAATCTGTTCTTCCTTCTATTGTTTCCAGTTTTATTATTATAGACAAGTGAACGATCTTGAATATATAACAGTTTGCACATGTTATAATAGACTGTAGGGTACATTTCTAGGCTAGCCATTGCTCAGCCAAAGGGTAAACACCTTTACATTATGATAGTTTGGCCAAATTTCCTCCCAAGGACATTATACAATTTACACTCCCACAAGCAATACACAAGCATGACTATTTCCACAAACTCTCACACAGTATCTTATCAAACTAGAACTATATATTATACACATACATATTACATGTTTTCATAGATGTGCAACATATGAAGAAAAGTATACAAATAAGAACTGTGCCAATTGATGAGTTATATCAAAGTGAGCACACACGTATAACTACCATCCAGACCAAGAAGTAGAGCATGGCCAGCGCCCCCCGTAATCCCTCCTCATGCTTCATGTCTAGATGTGTGTGTATATGTATATATATATATATATATATATATATATATATA
>NW_006795398.1:769435-809910 GCF_000442215.2 Lipotes vexillifer
TTTTTTTTTTTTTTTTTTTTTTTTTTTTTTGCGATATGTGGGCCTCTCACTGTCGTGGCCTCTCCCGCCGCCGGATGCGCAAGCCCAGCGCCCACGGCCCACGGGCCCAGCCGCCCCGCGGCACGCGGGATCCTCCCGGACCGGGGCACGAACCCGCATCCCCTGCATCGGCAGGGGGGGGGGGAGGCCCCCCATTCACTTTTAATTAGAATACACAAATAAAAATAGATCAGCAAAAAGTGTAAACACTCTCCATCCTCAGTATGAAACAAGCATTAATTAAGATGTGATCCCATTATGTGCAAGGCCCTGTGCTGAGAACAGAATGACCACAGGAAAGAAAAGACAACCATGTCTTTCTTCTGCACTCAAGAAGACCACAATTTTGTTGAGAGAAGACAGTTGCACACAAAGCAGAGCAAAGGAAGCACCAGGTAAGAGTGCAACATGCTGTTGGTGTGTCAGGAGAGGAAGACCCTGTATTTCAAATAATAAGTTATGTAATCATATACTATAAAATACAGCACTCAGCATCATGAGTGTTTAAATCATGCTTATATACATAATAGGATTCACCAGGGACAGAACTGGAATTACCAAGGTATATCACCTGGTATTCCCAAACTTGTGGACAAAGTGGACAAAGCAAGATGCAGAACAGAGTGCAAGTGTTAACTGAGTGTGGGAAGGGGACTGAGGGGTCTGGGATGTTGTTTTTACTACTTATATTTTTAATCATAGGAATGTCTTTATTGGGGTTAAAAAGAAAGTATGAATGCATTTTAAAAGAATATAGGGCAGCCTAGGTGGAGTATCTGGTGGGACAGGAGGAATGGTAGGGACTGAGAGACCAAGAGAAGAGATACAGGCCCCAGACATCTTAGAAGGAGAGAAGAAACTTGAGACAGGCAGTCCCTTCAAAGAGGAGGGGGCATGAAAGGCAGACCTCACAGATCATGTGATTCTGTCTGGTGCTGCCAGATTTAATGTAAGAAAGAGCAGGAGCTGCCGTCTTCCTGGAAATGCAGGGAACCCTGCAGAACGTTGACGATGTTGGGGTCTCCAGTGACCTGTGAACCACACACAGCACAGCAAAATGCGGGAGCCCCGCAGTGCTCACGGGCAACTGCTCAGCACACTATCGGGCATCTATTTCAAGAGCCGGCATGCAACTTCAAAATGCAGGGCTTGTTTGTGAAATGACACAATCTCAAGAAAATCTCGGTGGACTAGAGGTCAGGAGACCTGGCCTCTGGCTCTAGCCCTGTCACGAACAGTCAATGGGACATTAGTGATTCAATCAACCTCTTTAGACCTTATTTTTCTCCTCTATCAAATGACGGTGTTGGATGAGAGGATGTCTTTGCTAGTCCTGGGGCTCACAGCCTCAGCATCCGTGGAAGAACCTCTTTACTTTTCCCAGGATAGACAGATGTCACTACTTAAAAACAGCAAGAACTCTTGCAAAAAGTTTATTCTCAGAAAAACTTTGAAGTCGGAAAGCAGGGTCTTGCTAAAAGAAAGAAAGAAAGAAGGGGGAGAGAGAGAGAAAGAAAGAGAGAGAGAAAGGAAGGAAGGAAAGAAGAAAGAAAAAGGAAGGAAGGAAGGAAGAAAAAGAAAGAAAGAAAGGAAGGAAGGAAGGAAGGAAGGAAGGAAGAAAGAAAGAAAGAAAGAAAGAAAGAAAGAAAGAGAAAGAAAGAAAGAAAGAAAAAGAAAGAAAGAAAGAAAGACGGTGGGACAAAAGCCTCTGAGAAGGCTTAGGATGCAGATTCACAGTTTCCAAGCAGGCCATATCCAGTCCATCCAGACAGAGGAAATGGGGAGGTGTGAGAAAGGAGGGGCAGGGGAGACCAGTGTGGGGAGGTGGGTGTAGGAAGCAGAGGAATGCTGGCTCAGTTTCAGGGTTATTTAATGACAGTGCATTAAATAACCAGAAAATCCGGATTTTCTGATGCCAAGAGAAAACCTGTGGAAGGAAGCAAAAGGCCAAGTTTTCCATCTGAGTTTGGTTATATCTGTATTTGGATGTTTCTTAAAGGAGGAAATGAGGAGATTTGAAGATCCAGTCTGATGTCACCAAGTGGGAGGTGTCAAGGAGGTGCAAAATAGCTGAGTGAGAGGAGACTTGGCTTGTACCCAGCCCCCAGGGAGGGGAGGTGTGAAAGGAAAAGGTTTAAGCAAGAGAAGAAGTCGTGTAGCCTGTCAGGATAGCAGGGCTGCTGGAAGGAAAGAGGAATGGGACAGCTTCAAAGGAAAATCCAAAAAAATAAGAGGGATGGCTTAGATCCATGTTTTTAAGTTAATTATTGATATAAAGAAAGATCAGGGCTTCCCTGGTGGCGCAGTGGTTGAGAGTCCGCCTGCCGATGCAGGGGACATGGGTTCGTGCCCCGGTGCGGGAAGATCCCACATGCCGCGGAGCGGCTGGGCCCGTGAGCCACGGCCGCTGAGCCTGCGCGTCCGGAGCCTGTGCTCCGCAACGGGAGAGGCCACGACAGTGAGAGGCCCGCGTACCCCAAAAAAATAAAAATAAAAAAAGATCAATGGTGAAGGATGAGGGAGAAATTAGCCTGGGTTTCCTCCCCTGTATAATGGGATGTAACACCTACTTTAAAGGCTGTGCCCATCAGATGGGATAACCCAGTGCACTATACATACCATACCCTTGGCATTCACTAAATGTTGGCTTTATTTCATTCCATCACTCTCACATTTATCACAGAGACAAGCTAAGTCCTCTCCAGAGTTAAATTCCAGAAGCACTAGTGAATTACTGCTAGGATGGCAAATAAGACTGGAGACCAAAGATAAAGCTTTGATCCAGATACTTTCAATGTGAACTGGAAATAATGGAAAATCAAGTTGTGTGTTTTGGGACAATGAAAGGTATCTCCCAAAAGATAATGATATACTAGATAGGGATTCTCCAGGGAAGGAATAATGGCTGAGCCATCAAAACAAATAAAGATACACACAGGATACAACTACCACTGGTAGCCCGCCAATTAGTCCTCTCTGCTCCTGGGGACACTGAGGCCCATGCATATTTTCCTTCAGTTTTAGTGCCTCTTAATTGATCCAGTATGCGTGCTTTCCATGTTCCCTGTTTTCTTCCTTGCTTATTACTTATTATGTTCCCTGGATGAGTCACATTGCCTCCCTGACATCAGTTTCCTGGGCTGAACTGAATGGAGCACAAGATCTTTCCCCACTGGGACATTCTTGAATCCACGTTTGGGCATAATGGCCCCAGGCGCAGCCTCCTCAATTATGTCCAGATCCCAATGGCTTATCCTGGGAAATGCTGCCATGGCTCTGGTGTCTGAGCTAAAGGAATAGACCGAAGTGGTTGCTGAGTCCAGATGATGGAAAAAAAAAACCCAAGAAGCAGTTGGAGAATGTGGAGATGTTGACTTGCATGAAGAAGGCAGTCCTGAAAGTATTTGTGTGGTGAACAGAGAGGGATGGCTTTAACTGTTCTTTGGTTCTAGGCTCTATTTATAATCATGGGTTTAGTTGACACAACAATAATAATAACACACAATTCAAGCTATTCACTTTTACTGAGGTGAAAATCAGACAGTAGCAATACAATGACTTTGAATACGTAAGAAAGTGTCCCCATGGATCCCCACTCATGTAGCTATATACCTGGGCCCGTCTCAAACAGTAGAGAGCTATATGTAAGGAAATTAGGACAAAGAAGGAAACCAGAAGTCAAGGAAACGAAGTGGAAGATACAGAGAATGGGAAGAGCATTCTCACACACGTTCCCGAAAGCCCACAGAATTAGCTCACAAGTTTGATAGCACGACTTCAAATTTTAACAATTTAACATATTAACAACCAGTCAAGTAGATAAACAAAATTACCAGTTCAAATAGGTGGCTCTTTACAGGTGTGCCCTTCTTTAAGAAATCTGAATATATGTAAAATATTCATTTGGGGGATGATTGGGATTTTTTTCACAATTTTTAAACAATTTTAGAAAGTAGTCACTACAGGGAAATTTTCCCAAATATTTTAACTGAAAGTAGAATAGACAAACTAAAGTGTTCGCTTCAGTTTCAATTTATATGTATTCAAATGTAAAAATAAAGCATTCGTTTTTTAAAAATATTTATTTATTTATTTATTTATTTTTGGCTGTGTTGGGTCTTCGTTGCTGTGCATGGGCTTTCTCTAGTTGCAGCGAGCGGGGGCTACTGTTCGTTGCTGTGCACAGGCTTCTCATTGCGGTGGCTTCTCTTGTTACGGAGCACAGGCTCCAGGTCCTTGGGCTTCAGTAGTTGTGGCACATGGGCTCTGTAGATGTGGCTCACGGGTTCTAGAGCACAGGCTCAGTAGTTGTGGTGCACGGGCTCAGCTGCTTCATGGCATGTGAGATCTTCCCAGACCAGGGATCGAACCCGTGTACCCTACATTTGCAGGTGGATTCTTAACCACTGCGCCATCAGGGAAGTCCAAAAATAAAGCATTATTGAAATGAAAATGTAAGCCAGTGAAGAAAGTAGAAAATACGTACCAAAATTGAGATTTCATTAAAAACATAATAAATACAAATGTTACAGTAATAGAAGACAAGAATTATACTTAGAAAAAATATCCTGGGCTTCCTTGGTGGCGCAGTGGTTGAGAGTCCGCCTGCCGAGGCGGGGGCCGTGGGTTCATGCCCCGGTCCGGGAGGATCCCGCGTGCCGCGGAGCGGCTGGGCCCGTGGGCCATGGCTGCTGAGCCTGCGCGTCCGGAGCCTGTGCTCCGCAACAGGAGAGGCCACAACAGTGAGAGGCCCGCGTACCGCAAAAAAAAAAAAAAAAAAAAAGGAAAGAAAAAATATCCTTCTTAAAATGTTCTCCATCTTCGTCTCTCACATATTTGGGGGAAGCTAAACTACGTGTTCCTTAATGGAGAACAGAAATACTCTAAAATTCTCTGTACTTTTCAGGCACCCAAAACGCAATCTTCTCTTCCTACAATACTTGCTTAGTCTACAGCGTAAACGTTAATGTTATCTCTAAGATTACTTATTGGGATGTTTAAAGAACTGAGAATAATCAAATTTGCACAGGCTCCGGATGCGCAGGCTCAGCGGCCATGGTTCACGGGCCCAGCCGCTCCGCGGCATGTGGGATCTTCCCGGACCGGGGCACGAACCCGTGTCCCCTGCATCGGCAGGCGGACTTTCAACCACTGCGCCACCGGGGAAGCCCGAGAATAATCAAATTTTTAAATCCCTCACGCATCTATAAATCTGTCTAATGTGTCACATTCATGATTAAACAACACCTGAATATGTTCATCCAGATTTGAAGCCTAGGTAAGCAGGGATGGGAGGGGGGAGAAGATGTGATGGCATTTCCTCCTCGAACATCCAAATTAATTTGACTATTATTTAGTTTTCAAAACACATATGTAAAAAGGAAAGTTTGTAAGCTGTACATTTTCTAAATTTTATTTTGATATGTGAATGATACTCATTAGAATCTAGAATGTTAGAACTTCCAAACTTATTATTGAATTCACTTGGTGTTATATTTTTATTAATAGCAAATTAAAATGACTATGGGTAGTAATTTGAATTTCCTTTTAAGATAACACTCTCTCCCTAGTCCTCAAACTTTTGACTTGATCATGTGTTTAGTCTGTTCAGAATTACTGTTAACAAGATTTATATATTTCCAAGCAACAGTTAGTCTAATGCAGCACTATTAAAATAAAACTAGATAGTTTAAAAGCTAATAAACGTCAACAAAATCATTCTCCCGTAATCTTGGAAAAAAATGCAGCTTTTAGTTTCTTAAACAGTCATGTCGCAAACAAAAGTGCTTATTACTCAAGAGGATTATTGAGTGGAGAAAAACATCCGGCCACTTTTGAGGCAAACAAGACTATGACATTAGCAAAATTTCTCTTAGACCCATCAGGCCAAGGACTAGACTGGGCACCCCATGTTCAGCTGATGGAGCCCACTTACCCGACAGAGGTAGAGGTTCTTGCTTCCTTACACCTCCCTCACCCCAGAGAACCACAAATGCAGAAGCAAGAGGAAAGGCTGGACACCTGAAGTGCGCTGGCCAAAGAAGAACTTCCCCTTCTTGGCCTGACCTAGCGCCTTCCTGCCCAAGGCAGCTTAGCTGGCCAAGAACTGGTCATGACCAAGAACTAGGCATGAAGTCTGCCCCTCAGCAACCTAACATCCCATCCTATACTTTCTTCTCATTCCCTAACTCCTGGTTCCTCCATCCCAGAATACTGCTGTGTGAATTGTCAAGCCTACAAGTGTATGATATGAAAATGTTGGCAATAAATTATTTATGCCGATTTAAAAAAAAACTATTTCCAGGCAAAATGAGGGGATATGTGCATTTTCACAGAAAATTAATGCAAGGAATGAAGTAAATGGCCTAAGATGCAAACGGATAGCTCTTGATCAACGGTCCATACTTGGTTACACATTTAGAGTATTGTGAGAACTTCATAAAATACCAATGCCAGAGGTTCAGATTTTATTAGTCAGAGATGACGCCTCAAGATAGGGATTTTTAAAAGATCCCCAAGTGATTTTAATGTACAATCAAACTTGGGAATCATTGATCTAGAATCATTGATCTGTATCCCAAAGCCTGAAGGTAAAGACTTACGAGCACTGAGGGGCAGCCCCGGGGGAAGACGCTACAGATAGGATTTCTCCACTGGATGGGGGGCTGGTCTGGAGTGGCACTTCTTAAACACTAACATGTACACTTCATATCTTGGGATCTCGTTAGAATGAAGATTCTGATTCAGTAGGTCTGAGTGGCTCCTGAGACTCTGCATTTCTAACAAGTTCCCAGGTGGTGCCTGTGCCTTGACCCTTGAGTAGCAAGGGTCTAGATGACCTTGAAGATCCCTCCTCATCCTAAGATTCTATGATTCTCTGAATTGAGAGCATCAAGGCTTGAGGAGATATTCTTCCAGAGACAGCCTGAAGGCTTGAACTCATAGGGTCCTATTTTCCTCGCCCTAACATAATGATGAACAGATTTGCCAATGAGCATAACTCCTTCGACATACAGTTAGAGGAGTCAGTTGATACAGACCCAGCGGAGAAGCAAATGTGCTAAGGAAACATTTCAGAGCTCAAAGGGGAGTGCAAATCAAAGAGCCCAGGAACCTACTCAAATGTTCTCCTGAGAACACCTGGTATAAACTTGGAAATCCAGGCACAAGAGTAAGGTATTAAAAATTAGGGACAAGGGTTTCCCTGGTGGCGCGGTGGTTGGGAGTCTGCCTGCCGATGCAGGGGGCGCGGGTTCGTGCCCCGGTCCGGGAGGATCCCGCGTGCCGCGGAGCGGCTGGGCCCGTGGGCCATGGCCGCTGGGCCTGCGCGTCTGGAGCCTGTTGCTCCGCGGCGGGGGAGGCCGCGGGGGGGAGAGGCCCGCGTACCGCAAAAAAAAAAAAAAAAAAAAAAAAAAAAAAAAAAAAAAAAAAAAAAAAAAAAAAAAAAAAAAAAAAAAAAAAAAAAAAAAAAAAAAAAAAAAATTAGGGACAAGAAGTGGGTATACGATATTTAAGCATATCAAATGATTTCAGTTTACATCTTTTATTTTAAAAATTGTGAAACCATGTGTGAACGAAAAAACTAAAGATAAATATAGTAAATGTATATAGCATAAAATCCTACTAGCTTTAAGTCATTTAATACATTAGTTTAGGATGATCTATTCTAAAGCGATTTTTAAAAATCTTTAAGGAATTCAATAAAATATGTTTTTCCACTTGACCTTCTTCTTCATCAATATTCTATCTAGAGAGAGTACTACCGGGACTTCCCTGGTGGCGCACTGGTTAAGAATCTGCCTGCCAATGCAAGGCACACGGGTTCGAGCCCTGGTCCGGGAAGATCCCACATGCCGCAGAGCAGCTAAGCCAGTACACCATAGCTACTGAGCCTGACCTCTAGAGCCCACGAGCCACAACTACTGAAGCCCACGCACCTAGAGCCCATGCTCCGCAACAAGAAAAGCCACCGCAATGAGAAGCCTGCACCCCGCAATGAAGAGTAGCCCCGGGTCACCGCAACTAGAGAAAGCCCACGTGCAGCAATGAACACCCAACACAGCCAAATAAATAAAGAAAGAAAAGAAAATTTTTTTAAAAAGAGAGAGAGTACTACCTTTTTGGCTGATGGTTTTCTGAAGAGAGTCTTCTCTGTGTTGAGACTATGATCAGGCACCATCAGAGGATGCAGATAAGGATGAAAACTGCAACTGGAATAGATACAAAATCTAGATTCAGAAAGAGTATCCTCACAGAATTTTAGAAGTCAGAAATTTTACGAAATGTCAATAGCCCAACTCCACAATGAACGTAATGACTTTCAGAGTTTTCTCGGATTCTTAAGAGTGGTCTAGAGCAGTGGTTTTTTTAAGGTAGTGTCTGGGGACCCTTGGGTGGGGTCTCTGAGACCTTCTCGTGGGGTCTGTGAGGTTAAAACTATTCCTGTAATATTAAGATGCCATTTGCTTTTTTTGATTTGCATTCTCTCCTGAGAACACAATGGGGTTTTTCAGAGGCTGCATGTCACGTCATATGATAATAGATTGCATAAGCAGGTGTGAGCATGCAGCCATCTTCTATTAAACTGGACATTAAAAAGATTTGCAGAAATGTGCAACAAGGCCATTCTTCTCACTAATCTTTTATTTTGAAAAATATAGTTATTTCTCATTAAAACACGTTATTTTTATTAACATGTAATGGGTTTCCTTAAATATTTTAAAAATACTTTTTCAATTTCTCATTTTTAATTTTTATTACAGTAAATATCGACAGATATAGCCCATGTAAACAAAAGTTCTTTGGTGTCCCCAGTAATATTTAATAGTGTAAAAGGGTCCTGAGACCAAAAAAACCAACAAACAAAGCTTTGAACCACAAGTCTAAGGCCTTGATTCTCAGAGTGTAGTCCAATGGCTGGGAGCCTGTTGGAAAGTCAGAATCTTGGTGCCGCTTCAGACCTATTGATCAGAATCTGCATTTTCACAAAGTCCCCAGGTGACTCATGGACACAATTATTTGAGAAGCCCTGGACTGTAGTTTTTATTTAGTTAGTTGATCCTACTCTCGATACAGCCCAATGTAGACTCTTTGAAATCCATCTTAACCTCTCCCTAGCTGGGTGAAGTTAGGCAAATTACATAGCCTCAGTTTCCTCATCTGTAAAGTGGGCAAAACGATAGTACCCAGCTCTTGGAGTTTTTATGGAGATAAATGAATTAATATATGTAAAAGGTAAATAATGCCTTGCCTGTAATAAGCACTCAGTAAATACTGAGTACTCAGTAAATACTCATTAAGTTCTAGGTGCTATTCCTACTTCAGGGAGGGTACAGATCAGTGGGAAGACAGCAATCCCAGCAACTTCCATACAATAAAGCTGCCAGATGGATTCCCTGTGTGTTCAAAGAGGCAGAGAAGGCATGTTCCAAGGCAGAAACAGCAAGTGCAAAGGTAGAGAATCCTGGGAGAGTGTGACATGATTAAGGGACTACCATTTTCCTCACCACAAGCCTTTGAGTTTCACAGATGAGGAAACAGAGGCATGGAGGGTTAAGTAACTGTCCCAAGCTCATAGGACTAGTAGGAGGAATGGTCAGGCTCCAAAGAAAAGCAGGTGGGCTCCCAAGTCGGTACACTTTTCCACTATGGGAAGCAGCCTCTGTCTGTGATACCAAAAAAAATTTATTGTAATTTGTTTTCTAGCTAATAAGTGACCTATGCTTGCAAAAGTTCCAGGTTCTCTATTTGGTGGGTACTGGGCTCTACATGCCCCCCAAAATCAAACCGATTAATGGTGCTGTTTAAATCAGGGTGGGGTCAGATGGTGAAGGGTTTATTTGCCAGGCAAAGGAAGCCAGGTTTCATCCTGTGAGCTCAAGGGAGCACTGCAGGCTTGTCACAGGGGAGTGACATTCTATTTTCAAGATGAAAAAGATCGGTCAACTGGATGCTATGGCCAATAATATGCAGCCAAGTGATATCATGAAGAGATGCTAAGAGGGCAAGAAAAAATACCTCCAAGAGCATGACAATGAGCTTGACCCCGATAAAAGTGCCCCAGTATCCAAGAAAGGAGAGCTTCACCTACACCCACAGGTTGGGCACTTTTCTAAAAGGAGAACCGGACTGAAGAGGGCTCTTTGCTAAACGCTATTTGGAGATATGGAATTTAAAATGACCCCTAGGTCCTGAGACCTCCGACAAGCTGTGTACATGTTACAATCAACAGAAAAATCAGAGTCCAAAACCACACTGGATCCCAGGAAAAGTAGCCAAAACGGGCTGCCTGAGCACATTCTTGCCTCCTTTCACAAGGAATGAACCTCTACTTCTGGAAGTCAAGCCTCAGCAAATGCCTGTCCCTGCCCCCTTCACACCCTGAACCCCAACATCCTTCACCCTTCAGGGCAAATTAAAAGTGGCTTCTCTCAAGGAACTTCATCGGCGGCTAGCCAGAGTGACGGCACTTCCCTTCTGCCTCTGAAAGTGTTTGTCCGTGTAGGAAGGAGGCAAATGAATACATTTACTTAATTCAAGTAAGGGGGGAAATTCATATTAAAGGCAGAACTATAGGGACAGAAAACTATCAGCAGTTGCCAGGGGCTGGGGAATGGGGAGGGGCTGGCTACCAGAGGCATGATGCATTTTGGGGGGGGATGATGGAATTGCTCTGTATCTTGACTGTGGTTACCCAATTGTATGTGTTTGTCAGCTTTTCTAGAACTGTATACTATATGCAAATGATACCTCCATAAAGGTAATGTTTTAAATTGCATATTATGTCCTATATATTTTTAAATTTGTTCTCTCCGTATTTCCTTAACATTCTTTCGCAGTGAATATTACCTGAGTGCTTAGTATTTGTCAGGCACAATGCTAAATGTTTACTACTACATTGAACCATTTCAAGTTGCCAAGTTCATAGGTCAAAAGATGATCAAGTATCAGCTATTTCGTGCAATTTAATCTAATACCACAACTCTTTGAGGTAGATACTATTATTATCTTCATTATGAGGTACAGAATGAGGCTCAAGATGGTTAAGTAATTTTCCCCAAAACACAGTGAAGGAGTGAAGGTAAAAAATTCTTTGCTTAACAGAGAAAAGTAGTGAAACATAGAGATCCCCAAAAGAAGAAAAAAGACTCACCCACTATACCATCGCCCACAGTGATAACATTTTGGTGTATCATCGTCAAATATTTTTCTAAGCATTCAGTAAAAATTATTCTGATGCTTTTTTCTAATAACTGAAGAAGAGAGATGCAGACATTGAATAAATATAGTAGAGCTATAAATGAAGATTTTGTCTTTTTTCAGCTGTCAGGCATTTTGATAATTGAAAAACAGTTTAATGCTATTTTACACACTAACAGTTTTCATTTTTACAATCCAACTTCTCCTCTCTTCACTTTCTACCCCTTAATACTACTCAACCTCACATATTTAACATGGCTGTTGATAATTATCACCAGTTTCCAATGCAACGGCAGCACTTAGAAAGAGCCTAAAAATACAGGTGTTCATGTAACTAATTACCACATTAATTTATCTCCAGGACCCCCTTATCTTCTCCCGCCTGTGAGTCATTGATAACCTGCAGGCTTCAGATGAATTCATTGTGTCAGAAATAGAGAAAGAGCATGTATGTAGAGTTCATTCCAGCTGCCAGGGAAGCTCAATACGCCCCTAAGAAGCTTTTGAAAAATCAAGAAACTCTTAAAAGGGTCTTTAAAAGTAGTTTTTTATGTTTGGCCCAACAGGGTAATAATGCTTCTCTAAAGATAGCAGGAGTGCGAGCCAATCAATACGCTATTAAGACACTGACAGCACTGAGACAGGATTACACGGTGAAGAAATTGTTAAACCTTTAACGTTTTCATTTTCAGCAAGAAGAATTGAAGGAAGTGGCTTCTTAAAATTTATTTTTATCTGAATAGCCTTAGGTCATACAATTTTTTCATCTTAGAGCAGGAAGTTCACCCTCAGTCCACAAATAACCAAGAGATCAAGTTAACTTCATATCTTTTCTTATAACATGACTTTATCCCCAAGTCTGGCCAGGCTTCCTGGTTTGCTGGAAAAACGCAGCTACTTACCTGGTAAAGACTCCTGCCAATTATTGCCTTTATTCCATTATCAAAGATAGAGGAGCTTAACCAGATGAACTTACAGAGTAATTTGGCTGCACTTACACATTAACTTGAGCTCTGAAACTCCTTATAAATAAATAGGTGTCAGTAGTCTAGGAGAGATTTTTAAGGCTGAAAGTGTCTGCAGAAATCATTGTAGTCCACCTCTAATTTCACAGATAATAAAACAGAGACCCAGAGTGGTTAACTGACTTAAGACCACACAGATGGACAGATAGTATTGGAGTTGAAAATCACAGTAAAGCCCTGATGCTTAGAAGAGATCACTGACTTTCTACTCTGGGCGTAACCTAGCATCACTTCAGGGAACTTTAAAAAATCCTGATGCTCAAGCTGCACCTCAAACTAATTAAATTAGAATCCCTGGAGTGGGACCCAGGCATCAGTGTTTTGCAAACTTTCCAGGAGATCCCCATGTTTACTCTCCAAGTGCAGAGAACCATCGGGTAGATCCTCTAGATACCGTGTCTGCTTTTTAAAAGTCAGCCTTACCAGAAGCATTTGACGTGTCTGATTTTGAACATACTACAGGTCAAAATTTGCCCTGTCAATCTTAATGACATGTGGAAGTCATTAGTACTGTTTTACAAATAGTCTCAGCTGCCTTTCAGGTACTTGGTAGGATTATACTTCCTGGGCCCTTGTGATTGAATGGAGCACATGACCACTGCTGGCCAATGAGTTGTGAGCAAACGTTACTCTGGGCTGGAGCAGTTAATTGCTGATTCAAGTCCTTCCAAAGCTCTTATTCTCTGTCACAATGATCAGACCTGTTCCTTAGAGCAGCCATCCTGTAATCCTGTGTTCCGGAGTGAAGTCAACACTCATAATGGGTATGTTCCATGGATGAAAAATAGACCTTGGTTGTTTTAAGCCACTGAGATTTTGAGGTTGTGTGTTTCCGCCGGACAACCTAACCCATCCTGAATGATTCACTACATAGTCCTAAAGTTAGTATTATGTGGCAAGTAAATTATCTTTAAAAGAGGAATAAGTCTTCTCTCCCAAAATCAGTGTTCAAGATTTCATTGTCCTCCCCCTCCACTCTTGTATTTAGGCTGGATCATAAATATTTCATGTCAAACTCAAACTTTTGAAAGTCTTGTCTTGCTCCCAATATTGGCACTGCTATTTCCATGCATCATCAAAAAGTCAACTAGAAGAATCACAAAGAAGATTCTCAGAAGTTCAGAAATGAGAAGCTATCTTTAAGAGACTAGAGTCTTCTCAACACACACACACACACACACACACACACACACACAGGGACTTCTAACATTTCTGCTTTTTTACCATCTACTGGTAGACTTACACCTGAACTCATTTTTGTCTCTTTACACTACTGACTTGTTGCTTTAAAGTTGTTTTTAAAAGTCTCCAATGCGTGTTCTCAATGGCTGTTAGAATCCATATGGTTATGACTTGTCATCCAAGTCACCTGCAGACAATCACACTAGGGTCTGGAAAGATGCCCTCTAGCTTCCTCCTTGGGCTCATAGCTTAACATTCTTATTCCTGACTACAATACCTGCCCTTTTTTCTTCTCCCCCAGTTATGGTAACGATGGAGGCCTATTAGAGCCCGTGTAGATGAAGGGACAGTCTTGGAGGAAAGGTTCTCCTGCCTCCAACTCAGAACCTGCAGGCAGAAGAAGCAAAAGGCACCAGCACCAATTATGGGCTTAAATCCAACCAAGATGATGCCATAGGATGGGAAGGAATAGATTATGGGGAATTGTAGGTCACAGTCATGGGGAAGACTGGCTGAGAAAAGGCTAAGGAGATGTCACACCAGTTCTCATAACCCCCCACTAATCAATAATAGATGAATTTCCCATGCAGCCCAGCACAGCTGGGAGAACAACCCAGCATTGTACAGCGAGGTGGAGTGAACTCGCCGACCTAATAATGAGCTTTTTCCTTTTCTAACATGTCTGAGTCTATGACTAGCCCTGGAGCCTTGTTATGCTGTGCTACAGTTACAGACTTCTAAGTTGGGGTGGTCCTTCAAAGACTTCTTTGACTCTGTTAGGGTCTCATTTTATGTGGTTGCTGAAACAGATCCATTTTCAAGCATTTACCTTCATTCCTTTGATTCCTCTGGGAAATTTCTCCCCACCTCTAGTAACCAACCCCGCAACCCAATGCTGGCTCTACAACTTTAAGAATAAACAATGTGGAGAAAGGAGGCAAAGTCTGTTTGCAAAATAATCAAGAAGTTTCTGAGAATGTTTTTTCTTTTTTTTCTGAAGGCAGAATATATTTCTCTATTGGCTGAAGTTAGAATCTGCAGTTTGCTCCAAAAAAAAGATCAATTGGTTGTTGCTATTGGAAAATTATCATGGTGTAGAGAAGAGAGATAAGATATGGAAAAGGAAAAGCTTCAGATTCAAGCCTCACTCATCAGTTCTGCAACTGTGAGAAAAGTAGATATACTTTCAGACCTTAGGTTTTGCATTCTGTAAAATGGGATAATAATAAACTGCTCTTTCTTAGCTATTGCATTGAGATCCAACTGGATGACATAATTTTCAAACTCTGGGCTTAATATTGATATGAGAGTACCTGAAAATTTAATCATAATCATTATCAAAAATGAGCTTTGAGAAGCAATAAAAAAGTCTTATGATGACTGCAACTTACTTTTAAAATTTCAAAATTGATGATGTTCTATAAATGTGTGTTAGTTTTAATAAATACTCTGAGTCTACTATTACCCTAGTGGAACTTGCATATTTTGGGGGTGTCATCTAATATTTAATAAAGACACACTCCAGAAGCAGCTGCTGTAAGCACTTCAGCTATATTTATCTCTGATCTACACCAGAGGTTTTGCTAATTAGCAAAATGGATATTAGCAATGGGTTTTCATTGCTGAAAACAGTCGTGCTTAGTATATGTGGATTGGCTAATGCAGGGGTCAGAAAATTTTTTTTTGAAACGGGTCAGATGGTAAATTATTTCTGGCTTTGCGGGCAAACCATCTTTGTCACAATCACTCAACTCTGCCGTATAGCACAAAAGCAGCCATAGACAATACTAAATGAATTGGCATGGTTGTGTTCCAGTACAACTTTATTTACAAAATAGGCACAGACCAGATTTGGCCTTTGCACCAAGTTTGCCAGCTACACGGCTAGAATAAGTAGAAACACTGCCTGTCCTTGAATGGACAGGGTTTAAGAATATAAATCTCTTCACACAATAAAATGGTTCCTAAGGCTGAATTCCAGAATAGTCCCAAGTCCACTGCTGGCTTGGAGGATTCTGGTTGCCTGATAACTACAAGGTTAACTGAACTGCACCTCTAGGATGTTGCGGCATTTGCCCCAAATGTGCCATTCAAACAGGAAGTAATTGGAACATACAAAAGGGCAAGAACTAGAAGTCATTAAGTTACATGCTCTGATGCCTGCTTGTCAATAAATACATTTTATAAATAATAAATAATTGTGTGGGAGCAGAATTTGTCTGAGCCTTGCTTTTATTACCTGTAGCGTGATGACGGGCTCAGAGATCTGCAGTCCTCACCTGCTTCTGATCATTGATATACACCCGCTGTGAATAAAAAGAACCTGAGAACGCTATGCTGCTACATTGGCCTAGGTCAGTTCACAGCAGAAGTAGAAACTAGAAAGGAGAAAGTATCACCAGTTAAGGAAAGAACTGATTCTAGAGAAAGGGATACAGCAAGCAAAAAAGCCCTGTTCCATGAAGCCATAACCACACAGAACCCTGTCCCTCAGAGTCAAAGATGACATTATCTCTGTGTGTCTTTGTAGCTGGAGAGACCACCCCCAGATTTAATAGCCCTTTCAGCTGGGGGAAGGGTGGGGGGAACAGTTCTTTGACTTGGGGCAGCAATTCCTTTTACAAAGCATGTTATTGTTGGCAACTTTGCTGCTTCGAATCATGGTCTGTGTTTAGAATGGTCTCCTCCTTTCCAGTTGCTGGACACCAGGCAGAATTTCCAACACCCGTTTTATAGGGGTTGTAAGGATTAAGTGAAACAAGTTATGTAGGCCTGGTCCTTAGTCAACACCCTATAAATGTGAGGTGTTTATTATCATCCTCCAAGGATTACGCGACTTCTGTCCCAGAGGGATCCCGGGCTTTTTTTTTTTCAACCTCTGCTCTCTCCTTGTGCTTTTATTCTCAAAATTCTATAATTTTCGGCCAAAAGGGGGCATTTGAGATCATTTACCTCAATTTCCTCATTTAATTGCAAAAACCCTAATCAATGAGAAAGTTTGAGGAATTTCCTCCTTACCTGTGTATTTCCATATGGAGACATAAACTACATTAAGACGTAAAACAGACTTTAGAAATATGTGGCCAACAACATATGTGTTAATTTATCCCAAGCAAAACATAGGTCAAAAATAGTTAAACATACAAAAAAAGTAAAATATAGAATAACTTTGTCAACCGTTCAAGTCACTGTAACATAAATATTTCAAATAAAAATAATCTTTTTCTTCCTCTTGGGTTGGGGGAACTCATCGACTTCATGAAATACTTTCTGAAAGTACTCTGAAAAGTTCATTCATTCATTCATCCATTCATTTATGCAATTGACAAATTTTCATAAAATACCTGCATTGTTAGGTTTTCCTTATAAAGAATGATTAGGACTAATAAAATTATGAGTGTGTAACTCTCAAAACTCTATCTCCAGCCTTAACCAGGCTCTCTGGTTAATTTCCTTCTCTCTCTGGTTCATTTCCTTCCTCAGTGGAGCAGAGATGGCCTGAACTTCCCTCCTTCAGTGAATATTCATTGGGCACCTGTTCAACACCAGCCACAATTCTGGGCTCAGCAGACACAGCAGTGAACAAGCCAGACCCAGCTCCAGTTCTTATGGAGCTGATGTCCCGATGAACTTTCTGAAGTTAATATTCCTTTGTGCCTAGACATGTTGAAACGTAAATTCATTCAGATTCCACTAACCTTTCTTAAGTTCACCCCAATGTTCATAGCAGCACTATTTACAATAGCCAAGACACGGAAGCAACCTAAAGGTCCATCAACAGATGAAAGGATAAAGATGTGGTGTATATATATATATATATATATATATATATATATATATATATATATATATATAAATATATATATAATGCAATGGAATATTACTCAGCTATGAGAAAGAAAGAAATAATGCCATTTGCAGCAACATGGTTGGACCTAGAGATGATCATACTAAGTGAAGTAAGCCAGACAAAGACAAATATCACATGATATTGCTTATATGTGGAATCTAAAAAAAAAACAGATACAAATGAACCTATTTACAAAACAGAGAGACTCACAAACATAGAAAACAAACTTATGGTTACAGAAGGGAAAGCGCAGGCTTGGGGGAAAGGGATAAATGAGGAGTTTGGGACTCACAGATACACACAACTATATATCAAATAGATAACCAACTATGCAGCACAGGGAACTCTGCTCAATATTTTATAGTAACCTATAAGAGAAAAGAATCTGAAAAAGAATACATATATACATATACATATATAACTGAGTCACTGTGCTGAACACCTGAAACTAATGCAACATTGTAAGTCCACTCTACTTCAATAAAAAAATAATAAATAATGAAGAAAATAGAAAAAAAGTTCAAGCATTTTCACATGCACCCTTTCTGTATCACCCACGGCAACCTTGCCTTGATAATTGGTCCCAGATTCACACAGCTCTCGTAAGTGGTGGAGCTGGAGTTCAAAGCTGGGTCTTGTAACTCCAGGCTCCGTGTTCAGTCTCAGTCTCTGTCTCTCTCTGTCTCTCCTCTTCACTACAACTGCACAATGGTCTTTTCCAGGTAGCTGCCCTTCCCTAACCTGTGCATTTCCTGGCATCTTCAGCCAGGTGGTCTTAATTCTATATGTCATTAGCCCATTCCTCTCACCCCTGTCTTAGCTTCCCCACCCCAAGCTCCCAGATGTCTCTGTGTCCTGCAAATTCGTTTCTGGTTGACCATCGTTAGGTCTAGGCTCTTGTACCTACTTAGCCCTTCATCAAGGTCCAGAGAGGCCAAGCGAATTGCTGGCTCCTTGCATCATGAGAATTCCTCCCAAGTGGAAGAGTCCAACATTGGTCATTATAAAGACATGATTGTATAATCATAGTCCTTTATGTACCTCTCAGAATAAAAATGCTCATATCTTCTGCTCCTTGGTATTTGGTTAACAGACAGGCACTCTCATATGTGCAAAGTGACATTAATGGGCAAATATATCCATTGCAATATTATAATAGCAAAAGATTGGAAACCACATAAATGTCCATTAATAGGCACTGGCTAAACAGAACATGGTACATCCCTAAAATGGATGGAATACTATACAGAAAGGGAAAAAGTTCTTTATACATTGATATGGAAAGATCTTCTGGATGATATTGCTAGGTTTCAAAAAGAAAGGTTCCAAAAAAGCATTTAAGTATAGTATCATATTTGTGTGGGAAAATAAATATATACATGTTAATTTAAATATACATAGAGTACCTTTGAAAAGATATATAAGAAATGGGTAATAGTGGTAGTTTTCAGAGAAATTGGGTTTCTGGAAGGCAAGGGAAAGAGAAGGACTTGCTTTTTCACTAGATGATCTTTTATGTTGTCTGGATATTGTCTGCATTACATTATCTATTCAAACAATAAGTTAAATTATAAAACTAATTTTAAGTGTGCCATATGCTTCCTTGAAGCTTAACTGTTGGGAACCTAGGAATGTAGTTACAGTATTTCGTTTGCCCATATGTCTATGTAAAAGGCTAGAAGTCAAACAATATTGATGCATTAGCTACTGACAAGTACATTGAGGTTAAAAAGGAACTGCATATGTTACTGATGTGATTTGGGTTTGAACTTCTATAATCATCAACTTCATTAAGCTTATAAACCCATTGCTCTCCAATAACGCACAAGCAAATACATAGAACATCATTAGGAGCCCATGAAAATAGAATTGTGAGAAAATATTCTGTTAAATCAGGAAAAGAAAAGGAAAGAAAAAGCGATTTTCAGCTAAACTTTTAACAAGAAGCGTATGCTTGGCCACTGGTAATCACAATCTCTTCACTCATTTAATTACCAAATTTGATGAACACATCAGAATTTTTTTGCTTTAAAACCAACTTAAAAAATAAATACAGGGCTTCCCTGGTGGCGCAGTGGTTAAGAATCCGCCTGCCAATGCAGGGGACACGGGTTCGAGCCCTGGTCCGGGAGGATCCCACGTGCTGCGGAGCAACTAAGCGCACATGCCACAACTACTGAGCCTGTTCTCTAGAGCCGGTGCTCTGCAACAAGAGAGGCCACATCAATGAGAAGCCCGCGGGCACCGCAAAGAAGAGTAGCCCCTGCTTGCCCAAAGACCCAATGCAGCCGAAAATAAAGAAAATAAATAAATTTATAAAGAAAATAAGTAAATAAATGTATATATATTTTTAGAAGTAATGGCTTCCCCAGTGAAAGAAATATTAATTTTGAAAGGAAAAAGACAGAGTGCTATGGAGTTCTCCATGGCTCACTGCTTTAAGTCTCCTGGTTAAAGAGCTGGTCAGCTGGGTGTTTTTACACAACTGTGGTGTTCATAGGCAGTTGTTACTTCATGCCACTTTTATGAGCAACCACACCAGCTGCATTATGTCCCTTCCCAAGCTGAACTTGGATACAGCCGAGGGAGAACGCAGTCTGAGAATGTTGGGGAACGAGGTGCTCTCATTCTGCTGAATCCCAAGGAGCCCTCGCTGAGCATCACAAAGGTGAAAGCCCGGCAGCGGGATGCCTGCCAGTGAGACTTGGCAACCTGAGTGTCAGAATGTTAACATCAGCACGAATGTTAACTTCCTCCCTACTTACCTTCCTGTGGAAGCGAATCGGTAGTAGACTAACTGTTGAAACAATTGTTTATTTCCCTCTCACATCACAGGTTAATGTGAATTGATGGGAGAATGAGCGAGGGAGTAGGAGAAGGGGAGGGGTCTGCTCCAAGCAGTCATTCAGGACTCCAGGATCCTTCTATCTCATGGGCCCACCACCTGCAAGGCAGGAACTCAAACTCTTTTGTGTCGTGGACCCACTTGGCAGTCTGGTGAAGCTTAAGGACCAACCCCAGAATAATATTTTTTAAATATTATTTTTAAATGCATACAGTGAATGACTTCAGATAGCAACATCAAAAATACTGAAATACTGTTATCAAAATATTAAAGAAATGGTGATATAGGCACTTGTTATAATAAGAACTACCGTAACGTCACAGTGGTGATGATCACACAGCATTTTGGGATCTCATCAACCACTGTAATGTGATATGAAAATATCTGTCATTTCTATTAGTGACAAAGTTACAGATGCTGTTAATTTTACTGTGGTTTGTTGCTTTAATTCATAACTGGAGAAACTATTAAATGTCTGTCAGCTGGAGAAAATAAAGATGCATATTAATTCCCCTTTCAACTTCTCAGGTCTCCTGAATTCTTTCCACAGACCTCTTTGGGGGTCTGAGGACCCCAGGTTAAACCCCCCATCTTCTGGCTCCTCTGCTTCCAGCCAGTGATCGGTAAAAGAGGGAGCCTGGAAGATTGCAAAGGAGGTTTTATGGACCAGGCTTGGGGGTGGCAGTGGAAGCAAACATCACTTTTGCCCACGTTGCGTGGAACTCAGTCTCATGGTTGCACCTGACTGCAGGGGAGGCTGGGACACGCACCCCAGCCGCGTGCCTGGGAGGAAAATGGAAATGGTTTGGTGAGAGATCACACTGTCTCTGCCACAAGAGACTTCATGATTCAAGCAAGAGAGTGGAAGAAAGTCCTAAAGTGGTGCTTACTGTGCAGTTCAGGGAGGAAACATACTTCTATAAACAACAAGCCTCTTTTCTAGATACTTTGATTTTAAGGAAAATGATTTTATATGAATGAACTGTTTTTTAAAAAGAATTTATCCAAATTTGGTAATTTAGATACCAAGGAGCCATTTTTGAAGAATCTGAGCCCTAGGATGAAGGTTCAGCCCTTTGATGGATACTTATTCAAGATTGTCCTTGGTCCCCCTCGTGCTGCCAAGGTCTCCCTCTGATGCTCCTGTCCTGCCCTGCATTTGGCAAGACCCGATGGTTTCAAAGAAATAACACATGAGGGTCACAACAGAGTGAACCGGCACTGAGCTGTTTTGAAGACTAAATCTGAAGGCCTCCCTTCTCATTCTCACAATGAAAGAACATGTGTGTTTTGGTCATTGACTCTTTTATAGTCTGAATGTTTAGAAATTCTCTATAGGCTAATTCATGGACAGAGCATGATTCTGATCACAGAAATATTTGTGGATGCAGCAAGGTCAAGACCTTAAGCAGGGGTGTCTGTCCCGGGCTTTAGGATTTCAGCCCCCGTTTAGCCAGCACCAGAACCACGGGGACTTCTTTCCACAGCAAACACACTTGCTCCATTTCAAATAGACCCCATATCCTATCCCTTCTTGGCGCCCAGCAGTTATCCCTGTTCCTATGCATGACAGAAGGTAGTCTGTGGCTACCTTGGATTGGCTACCAATCCAAGTGTTTGTTTTTATTGTTTCCAAAGCTGTTGCCTCTCCCGTAACCTGACAAATCAGCAGAGAAGAGAATTACCAGGGAGTAAGGCAGTGATGGAGCCCTACACAATGTGAGCTGGGCTTCCTGGAAATCATGAGCCCAGCCTCACGCCGATATCTGGGACCACGCCAGTGCCTGCTCCCGGCTTCACCTCCAGCCCAGGGCTGAGTTCTCACCTCCTGTGGGATGAAGGAGGTGACAGAATGACCTCCAGGAAAAACACCTCATTCCTTTCCCAGACCAAGGAGAAAGGCCGAAGATTTGGAAATGTAGCAGTGGCTGCTGACCCCATTTTATTCTCAGAAAGCATTAATTTCTCCGTGCCCATACGCTTCTGAAATGGTACTGGTATCTGCCCTGTACTAATGAGCCCGCTGACACGTGGTTTCTGCTGCAGAGAAAAAGAAATCACAGCCTTCATAGCACAAGCATTGACTGATAGGATTATTTATTCCATTGCAGTAGTGTCCAGAAGAATACAATAATTGGAGGGATTTTATATTTTACTGATTCTTGTGGGAGTTTAAATACCCATTTTTATGCAGAAGTCAAGATAGCAAAACCGGGCTTCCCTGGTGGCGCAGTGGTTGAGAGACCCCCTGCCGATGCAGGGGACGCGGGTTCGTGCCCCGGCCTGGGAAGATCCCACATGCCGCGGAGCGGCTGGGCCCGTGAGCCACGGCCGCTGAGCCTGCGCGTCTGGAGCCTGTGCTCCACAACGGGAGAGGCCACAACAGTGAGAGGCCCGCGTACAGCAAACAAAAAACAGATAGCAAAACCAACTCCAGTTAAATCTAAATAGATTTCACTTAATTATATATTCATTTATTTTCTAAATCTATATTAATTTATAATTAAATGTATTATACATATTTAATTTATAACTAGACTTATGAAATACATATTATAGATTTCACTTAATAATGATACTATTGCCTGTTACTAAATTCATGGCCTAAAAATCATTCCATTGACAGTTTTTCAGGAAATCAAGTGGAAATATTTTCTTAATTCTGCTTCAAGTAAGTGATGTATGCAGACAGGTAGCCTGATTTTCCCTGCAGTCATTAGAAAGCATGGCAGACTTATATTTTAAACATGTACGATGTATACACAATGAACACACACAGAGCATGCCGCACCAAATGCAGATCAGACTGTTCTGGACTTGGTGGAGTTTGCGTCAAGGTCAAATACCCATCCCTGTGTTTGGGGCCAGGCGAGGGGGGGTGGGTACACAATGCCTCACTGTGTGTCCAGCTCTCTTACTGGCATGAAGCAGTGCTGCAGAAGCCGCCAGCTCTCAATTATTCAGGGGCTGATTGTTCAGCTTTTGAATTATCCAAAACCTCCATACTGTTTTCTTTTTCCCCTCATTAGGACTGCCCCAAGACGGTGATGTTGTAACCTGCGATTTTACCTCTTTACAAACGTTTTGGTGGGGCAGATATTGGAAACTCTTGCAGATGAAGGAGAGAAAGAGAAAACTGTTAGCTGTTCATTATGATTCTTTTCATTGAAATTGATTCAGCATTTTAGCCGGTAAACAAATGTTTCCTATATGTGCAAAACAATTTACAGTCTTCAGAGCACTTTCTTTCTCTCTCTCTCTCCCCCTTCCTTCCTTTTCTTTGTTGCCCCACTTCCTTCAGTGTTCCTTTTCCATTTACAAACTCTGTATGCTCATATACACTCTCTGATTTGATCCTAACAAGAAAGCAGGATTTCCCTATGTTACTAATGAGGAAATTGAGCATCAGAGAGGCTGAGGAAATTGCCCAAGGTAACACAGCTAATAAATAGCAGAGATGAGATGCAAATGCAGGCTTGGTGTGACACCTGCTGCCGACTTCTGTCCACCAGAGAGCCACCCCATGCAAAATAGCATAAACCTCAGTGTCACCTGTTGGCTAATGGTGAGGGGACCAGGAGTGGGTTTATGCTGAGTGATAACTTTCTGCAGTAAGGATAGGTTGACCTTAAGCTATTTTCATTCCACAACGTTCACCATCCCTGGAGAGTCTGGGAAATATCTAGACCTGAGACGGAAAGGTGAATGCAGATGCTAAGTGTTGTTTCCTCTGACTTGAGTGGAGAAGGGACAGTTGAGGCAGAAATCAACAAAGGGAGCATGTGTTCTTTGAATCTGACAAAATCCTACTGTTAAAGATCACTGTCCCTCCCTTTACCTTTGTAGGTCTCGAGAGCCACCTTATTCCTGACCTTGCCAAGTCTGCAAACTTTACAGCTACTTATTTTATGAAAGTATGGGCTTTTAAAATATCAACAAGATGAAACAAGAATAATTAAATGGGGTAATATCAATTACCTAACACTGTGCTGGGCACATAGTAGATGCCCAATATCATAGCTGCTACTACTGCCATTCTCGTTACTGTTGTTGTTAGAATTATTCTGCTTTTCTCCTCATTATGCAAAAGCCAAGCTCTGTTTCTTTCCTTTGTATCTGATATGACATACAAATGCTTTAACTGAAATTTTATATTTTATTATTAAAGATTAGTGTGGTGACTGATGGCAGTCATCAAACCAACTTTCATAAAAAGTCCATTTTGCTCTAGATCACCTTATAATCCCAGTGCTTGGATACTCCAACTAGAATTGCTGCTAAATATACAAATGGATGGTTAGAGCGGTATTATAACAGCGCCACAAACTCTGCCAAACAATATACTTTCTTTGCTTCCTCTCTTCTCCCACCCTCTTCCTTCCTCCTTCCCTTATTGTCTCCCCCCATCGTGATGGTTCACAGTATGTCACAGTTAAATACCTTGAAAGATGAAACAGAAAGCATCTGTGAGCAGTCATCAGATTTGTAAACAGTGGTTTGGTTGATGTTTATTTCTTAGTCCTGTAATTGTTTATGATTGTCGTCCCCACTGGGATTCGAGGGAGAAAAGCCACTCCCCCCAAATCTTCCCCATGGGAATTTGGGTTGGGAACTGTCTTCCCTTTTCCCAGAACTCTTTATAAAGTCAAACAGTCCTGGGGAGGGTGTCACTTAAGCCCTTACAGCTTGGTGTAGAGAAGTTTGTCTGACACTTTTTTTTTTTTTGACCACACCTTGGCATTCAGGATCTTAGTTCCCCGACCAGGGATCAAACCCGTGCCCCTGCGGTGGAAGCTCGGAGCCTCAACCACTGGACCGCCAGGGAAGTCCTGATGCTTTCTTTTTGACCTGAGTTATCAAGGTCCTTTGAGAGCGCTGAACAAAGGGGTGAGGAGGTGAAGGAGTTGGGGGAGGGAGGGTTTCTAAAGATAAGCCTTATCTACCTCACCATTTGCTCAGTGCCCGTCTTAGCTTTGAGCTCATCTGCAATACAAACGCCTTGAGCAAAATGCCAAATGGAACTTCCGACTCTCCCAGAACAGCTGACTTTTATTAACAGGTTTCCCATAGGATTATCAAATAAACAACCCAAGTGGGTTTAGAGCAAGTGACTCAAGCCAAACTCTCTCATCTTCCCACATCAAATCTACCAGTCTGCAGCCTCTGCGCATGCACAGTCTGTCCGCACTCTGGTCAGTCACAAAGCTTTCCCTGTTCCTACGAAAGACCAACTCTCCTTTGTGCTTGGATCTCTCCTCCCTCACCTTTTCAAGGACTTTGCTTCTGTGCTTATTTCCTTTTTCTTCTGCCTTTTTTCCCCTCTATTCCCATCGTCACGCTCTAAGCACGTGTAAACATGCTGACCCCTCCTGGTTTTCCTGTCAATGGCATCTCCTTCTCAGCCTCCTTTGCCAGCTCCATCTTGTCTACCAATTCTCCAAACAGGGATTATCCAGGGCTTTGCCTTTACCCACTTGATTTTCCCAGCTACCCTTCTCTCCCTGAGGTCAGCCAGCCCCATGGCTTTAAATAGCATCAATGTGCTGATGATGCCTCTATTTACATTTCTAGCCTTGACCTCTCTCCTCAACTCCACACTTGTATCCTTCTTTGGACTTGATATATCTGTGTGGATGACTCATAGGATCTCAAAAGACGACTATTGATTTCTACATCTCCCTAACACAAAGGTATTCCCCCTTCCTTCTTAACCATCTCAGTAAATGACTCTATTTTCCAACTGGGTAATCAAGATGAAAAGCTAAGAGAACCCTGATTTTCTCACCACCTCCCAGGACAAATCCACTGGGACATCCTGTCATCTCTCCTTCCAAAGCACATCCCCAATCCATCTACTTATCTTTATCACTACTGTTGCCACCTTTGTCCATGCCACCATGATTTTTTTCCTAAAATAACCTCCTACAGGCCTCCCAGATTCCATGTTTGTCTACACAACCCATTCTTCATGAACCTGTCAGAATTATCTTTTTAAAACATAAATAATGTCATGCCTTTTCTTGAAATCCACCAACAGTTTCCCATTGCACTTAGAATAAAATAAAAACTCCTTATTGTGATGACCAGGCCTACCATAGAAAACCCCTAAATGCATATAATTGGAAAACTCCTAAGCTCAGCAGCACAGATATAGATAATAAGAGATTGTCCTAATGCTGGCAGAGCAAAAATTCTCCTTCCCTTAATCCAGCCATTACACCTGGGTGGCACCACTACCTTAATGACAGAATGATTGCTTCATGTTATAGTTGAGCTTCCTCACAGTATGGAGGCTGGGACAGGTACAAGTACACTGGGAGGTGGGAGTGCCAGGTAGAAGTATATTCTTTTTATGACCTAGACTTGGAGCTCACAAATATCATTTCCACTGTACTCTGTGGACCAGAGCTGCCACAAATTCCTGCCCAGATTCAAGGGGAGGTAACATAGAGCCCACCTCTCAGTGGAAGGAGTGTCAGACACATTATTAAAAGAATATATGGGAAGGGATATGTAGTTGGGTGTGGCCATCTTTGGGAAAGACAATCTGCTACTCATGTGGTCATGGTTGTGATTTTATATTGCATGGCCAAGTTTTCTTTTAGTAAAATTGTTCCTGGAATTAACTGAGTAGTTCTGTATTCTATAGCTTTCCACAAAGGCTCATAGGTACTCTGCCTCCCAAACAATTTTGAGAACCATTGATCTTGTCCAACCGATTCATTTTGTAGCTGAAGGACCAAAAGGCTAAAGAGATAATTGTGATTTGCCTAAAGAAAAGCTATTCCTAATCTCTCACCTTGCCTGCTTCTAGAGGACATTCTAGAGCAGGGGGAATTAGAGACTGATTCCAAAGGATGGAAGAATTGGCGTTGGAATAATTGGGAAATTGGGTGCTGATGACATGTGTGATGGACTTTGAGAAAGTTTGGGGCCCCTGGCTTTCCCCTTGATATGAATCCTGAAAGAATTCTGTCTGGCGGTGGGAAATGGAGGGAGGGCAGGACATGCAGAAGGGGACAGCAACTAGAAGGGGAGGAGGCAAGGCAGGGTTTCTCAAAGTGCCGCTGGTGGACCAACTGCATCAGAATCAGAATCACCTAGAGCATTTGTCACAATGCAGGTTCCTTGGTCCCACATCTGAATCAGAATCGCTGGTAGTAGGGCTCAAGAAGCCACAATCTAACAGGCTTTCAAAGGAACCCTCCTACACTGCTGGTGGGAATGTAAGTTGGTGCAGCCACTATGGACAACAGTGTGGAGGTTCCTTAAAAAACTAAAAATAGAGCTACCATATGATCCTGCAATCCCGCTCCTGGACATATATCCAGAGAAAACCATAATGCGAAAAGACACACGCTCCCCAATGTTCATTGCAGCACTATTTACAATAGCCAGGACGTGGAAGCAACCTAAATGTCCATCGACAGATGAATGGATAAAGAAGATGTGGCATATAGTGGAATATTACTCAGCCACAAGAAAGAATGAAATAATGTCACCTGTAGCAACATGGATAGACCTAGAGACTATCATACCAAGTAAAGTAAGTCTCTGTCTGGCTAGACAGAGAAAGACAAATATCATACGATATTGTTTATATGTGGAATCTTAAAAGAAAAAAAGATACAAATCAACTTATTTATGAAACAGAAAGAGACTCACAGACATAGAAAGCAAACTTATGATTACCAAAGGGGAAAGTGAGAGTGGGAAGGGATAAGTTAAGAGTTTGGGATTAACATATACACATTACTCTATATAAATAGATAACCAACAAGGACCTACTGTTTAGCACAGGGAACTAGACTCGATATTATGTAATAACCTAAAAGGAAAAAGAATCTGAAAAAGAATATATATATGTATGTATAACAGAATTGTTGTGAAACTTACACAATATTGTAAATCAGCTCTATTTCAATTAAAAAATTAATTAAAAAATTTAAAAAAACAAAAAACAAACAAACGAAAACAGGCTTTCAATGGGTACTGACACATTCCAATATTTGAGAATTACTGAGACGGATGGTAAAACTAACTGGTCTATAAAATGGAGCCTGGCTCAGAAATACGAAACCAGCAAAAGTGTCACAAATATCTGTGAGTCACCTGGACAAAGCTCACCAAATAAAGTGGAAAGATATTCTAGCAATGAAGAAAAAAATAAGATTTACGTTTCCTTAAAATAGAACGTAAGTGACTAACTAAACCTCTAAGAATTCAATTTTTACCCTTGAAACATTATTCAACCATATTTGAAGACTTGTTATTTTCAGCAAGTGAATCTTACCAAAAGAAAGGTTACAGTTTGATTTCAAAACACCCCTCCATCTAGTGCTTCATAGAATTCAATAGGAGACAGAACACATCTCTTTCTCTGACGTTTGGCTGATTTGCACACGTGAATCGGGAAGCATACATTTTCACAGAAGCCTAAAGATGAAAAGCCAGAACACTATTCGTATTGGGGGCACTTGATATAATCCCATTCTGCTTTGTCTCACAACCCATCCATGGGCTAATAACGTCTCTGCCTCAGCTCTGAAATTCTTCATCATCAATGGCTTATTGTAAAATACTCTCTGTAGCTTCAGGCCATTTTTACCAGCCAGCTCCATATTCCCCTGCCCCCAACCAAAATTCCTTTCTTTTTTCCTGACCACTAAAGAATTAACTTTCTGATGATGTGCAGCCAGTTTCAAGGATGTTAAGACTGTCTGGCCATGCCAATGGGATTGACTCCTTGGGATCTTATAGGGCTGGTAAGACACCCTCACCCATCTAATGGACACCCCAGAATGTCACAAAGACTCCCCAGAGAGCTTCACCCTAGGCAGCTAACAATCTCCATGGAAACAGCCATCCATCCACCTGCTTAACTTTTCCAGATAAGATTTCTCCCTGGGAAGTCCTGATGCTGGAGCCTGTATTATTAGATCACAGTTTGCATTCTTACCCCAAGTATCTTTTGGAAAAAAAGGTGCTCTTTAATTTGTTTCTGAAATCAAAATTGTTGCTCTCTCTTTGGGTGTCTATGCTCGTCTCTCTACCCCTCCCCCACCCTCTGACCGCCCCCCATCTCCCACCGTGCAATTGGTGGACTGTACATTGGCGGGCTATTAAATAGCTTCAACACAGCTGCACTTTGTTTGCTCCATAACTATTTTTTTTTTTTGTGGTACGCGGGCCTCTCACTGCTGTGGCCTCTCCCGTTGCGGAGCACAGGCTCTGGACGCGCAGGCTCAGCGGCCATGGCCCACTGGCCCAGCCGCTCCGCGGCACGTGGGGTCCTCCCGGACCGGGGCACGAACCCATGTCCCCTGCATCGGCAGGCGGACTCCCAACCACTGCGCCACCAGGGAAGCCCTGCTCCATAACTATTTTTTTGGCTTTCTGAGAGGGGAGGTATTGTGCTAGGCAGGACAATTTGATTGGAGAATTGTTTGGACTGTGACAAGTAGAACAGTTATAGAGGATATTTTATGGAGTTAAACTTCAAGGAGGAAAGAAGCCATCATTAATGCACAAAAAAGAAAGAAATGAAAAAGTTGGCATGGATAGGAGACTCAGGTCATACTGAAACAAGAGTCAACTCAGATCTTCATCTTAACTTCACTGAATTGGAATTTTAACTTTGAAATGGTGCACATTTCAGTCTGTGAAGAGGTAGAATTGAAAACATGAAAAATTTGCTTGGAAATGTTCATGAGCATAAATCAAAGCTTTGATATCCGTACTTCTTACAACCTGATGTCTTCATTTTTTCCATAACTCTTCCTCATTTTTCCTATCATGTGGGTTTAGCCAGCAGGGTGGCATTTCTTTTTCCAATGCCCTTTATGCAACATACAAAGATTGGAAGCCTATATCTGTTAAGGTTTATGTCAAGATGATCCCCAAATTCTGATTCTGCAGTGAAGAACAGTGAAGAGATCCTAGTGGAAGAGAGAGGTTGTATGACCTCAGACCCTGGCTGCAGGTAGAGCAAGGCAATATAGTCTACCGAAACAAATACTTGGCTGGGAACTAAGAGACCAGGGTTCTGAGCTTGACTCTCCCACTGCCTGCACAATCTTCAGCGAAGCTTTTGACTTATGTAGGTATTGATTTTCTCATCTATGAAAAGGTTGAATGAATTCAAGTTTCGTTTTAGCTCCAGATTTGGAAGTTACTACCATTCCAGGCTTAATATTTCTTTTTACATTTCTGATCCATCTTGCAGAGGAAACTAAGCATGGTTTTCTGACCTCATGGTGTTACAGGAAATCACTTGCCAGCGGTATTAGAATGAATCAAAAATATTTTGTTCATTTCATTTTCGTTTGCTGTTGAAAAGTCTCCTCGTGCTCAAAATGCTTCACATTGAGATAGTAGAGCCACACGCATGGCAACTTCATTTTATGTGATTTCTTCCCTATAAACCGTATCTCTAAGCACTTTACAAAGCGTCTGTAATTACGGAACTATAGAAACAGGGGAGAAAGGAGGGTGGGGAAAATGCAAGGGAGAAATGACATGAAATGCAGATCTTTTTCACATTTTTCATGTGTATAATGATATAAAGAAATTCTGCCCCACAAGAAAATAGTGTGAGCTAAAAATCCCGCCTTCCCAGGGCTTCAGACATGATGGGGCTTCTTTTCTTTGCTATGGGATGCATTATGAGTTCAAACAACTAAGGCAAAATCTTATTAATTTGAAAGCTCACATTTCCAAATGCATATACTAGATGTTGCAAGGATTGTCAGCTTTCTATAGAAACCTGGGTAGCATTTAGGTCTCTGAATCTCAAACCAGAGCACGCCAGAGTAATACTGGTGGGTCAGGGAAACAAATTTCCATAACAAAAAACGTGCCTCAAACCAGAGGCTTACTGGATAGCAAAACTGTGCTTTTCAGTTCAGCTAATAATTACTAAGGGGTTGGATATACCAAGCACAGATGTTCACATGATATGACAAACTTTTGGAAGCAAGAAGCTCACATGTCCTGATGGCCCAGATGCCAGAAATACCTTCTACCCTTCAGTACACATCTGGAGAAAGATGACTACATCCCAGGCCATAGCTAATGCTCATTCATTCTTAGCATTCTCAGTAATTCATATAAATTAACTATTTTAATTATTAATTTAATAATTATTTTAAAATTATAATTATGTATAATTATAAGCATGTATAATTATTGTCATTATTATAAAACAATTGTAAATAATTAATAAAGAATTAAGGGTGTATATTATGTTGCCACCTCTTTTTTTAGCACATGAGTTAATTTTGTCAAAAAGGAGTAGCTATTGCCATCTCTGATTATAAAAGCAATACATACAAAAGGTAAAAAAAAAAAAAAAAATTTAGAGAATATTCGAAGGAATGACATCATTTAGCCCACAAAGCCTTCTCATTCTTCTAAACTCCTGAAATATGTTAACCACATGTACTACTCATTTGGATACCTCAAAATATAGTGTCCTGACTCCTGAGACTTTTCCCAGGAGGGTCCCTTCCTCCGTCTTTGCTCAAGAAGGAGGGGGTTCCTGCACTTTCCAAAGCCTCTTATCCCATTCTAGCCCTAGAGCCTCCTTTGTCTCCTATATACAACATGAGTGCAAGGTCACACTCCATCTTTTCCCACCTACTCAGCTTCTTGAGAGACCCCACTCTCTCCTGCCTTGACCCCAGAAGATATGGCCTAGGAAACTTGGCCCATGGCTTGTAAAAGCTTGTCAATATCCATGGTATCTGGGAGGTGAGATGCTCATAAGAGGTTAGGGACAAAGGTCACTACTTTGTACAACTCCCAGGAGCACACTCAGGCTGCATTCTGTCTGAAGAGCACCAATGCAGCCCTTAACAGAAGTGGATGGTCCCTTGGGAGCTGTGCACCATGGGGCCTGGTAGCCAAAATTCTCAGAGGAGGATTGTCAGCTGGCACAGCATTGGTGCTCAGGGCACATTTGCTGCTATCGGGGAGGGGTCAGGGCAGCAGCTCGTACAATCACGTGGCTCGTCCGCTGCTCAGACACCTGGCCCTCTAATGTGGCTGCCATTTGGCTTTGTCTTCGCTGGTCACACAAAAGGCCACCTACACCTTAGATGGCCCGTGGCTCATCTTAAAACAGACATTAGTTGCCCATTCTAGAACAGTGCAAAACCCCTCCAACTTGTATTGATAAAATAACTCCACCCAATGCCCAAATGTGGTGAAAGTTTACCCATATGAGCCACAGGATTCTTGTGCCCATCAGATGTCCTGCACTATAAATTGAAGAATGCAACCTGAAGGTATTCTCATGAAAAGTGGGAAGGGAAAAAAATAAATGGCTTATGGGGACAACACATCATGCTTACAATTCAAATAATATCTGTTGCCCACCCCTCACCTTTACTGGTGCCAAGTTGAATCTTTTTCAGACTGAACTGACAAAAATAACAAAATGCTCAACCTCTCTCTTTTACAACCTTAATCTTAAAACTCATACCAATCCTGGGTCTGACTGACACTTAAAATTTTGTGTTGTTCCCTCCTCATCCTCCTTTTTTTCTCTTTCAGTTCTCCCTCAACCCCAGGAACCTTGAACCCTGGCCACTTCGTGTTCTCTATTTGCAGGAAATGTCCATGTATGAACCTTTCCCCGCATTCCTTTTCAAAATATATCTCTCTTAGGCCACATTCATTTACCTTCCAGGGAATAAAACTTGATGCATTGGTTTTTATTGTGATTGCTAATAACTTAACTCTCTACCCTTCCTAAAACAATACACCTTCATACATTTGCATGCACACATATTCTAATAAGAGGTTTTACTATCTGACCCAAGGAATGAGCAGTGATAGAATTTTTAAGTGGCCACAAGAGCAGATATTTGGGGATAAGATCGCCTAAAACTAGTATAACTGAAATAACAACAGGGCAATCTGGATTGCTGTCCTCTCCATTCAGAGAGAACCTTGTTCCCCTCCTGTTCCTTGCCCATCTCCCCTGTACCCTCTATCACTCCTCTTCCACAGCACAGGGAGAAGTCATCTTCCCACGACAAAAAAAATCAAGATCCCACCCCTGAAAAGGAAGGAGTTTTATTTTTTAATTTTTTTTTTTTTTTTTTTTTTTTTTTTTTTGCGGTATGCAGGCCTCTCACTGTTGTGGCCTCTCCCGTTGCGGAGCACAGGCTCCGGACGCGCAGGTTCAGCGGCCATGGCTCACGGGCCCAGCCGCTCTGCGGCATGTGGGATCTTCCCGGACTGGGGCACGAACTCGTGTCCCCTGCATCGGCAGGCGGACTCTCAACCACTGTGCCACCAGGGAAGCCCTATTTTTTAATTTTTTAAAACCTTTTTATTTTATATTGGAGTATAGCCAGTTAATAATGTTGTGGTAGTTTCAGGTGCACAGCAAAGCCACTCAGCCATACATATTCATGTATTCATTGTCCTTTGAACTCCCCTCCCATCCAGGCTGCCACATAACACTGAGCAGAGTTCCCTGTGCTATACAGTAGGTCCTTGTTGGTTATCTGTTTTAAATATAACAGTGTGTACATGTCAATCCCAAACTCCCTAACTATCCCTTCCCTCCACCCTTTCCCCCTGGTAACCATGAGTTCATTCTCTAAGTTTGTGAGTCTGTTTCTGTTTTGTAAATAAGTTCATTTGTATCATTTCTTTTTAGATTCCACATGTAAGTGATATCATATGATATTTCTCTTTCTCTGTCTGACTTACTTCACTCCGTACGACAATCTCTAGGTCCATCCATGTTGCTGCAAATGGCATTATTTCATTGTTTTAAATGGCTGAGTAATATTCCATTGTATATAGGTACCACATCTTCCTTATCCATTCCTCTGTTGATGGACATTTAGGTTGCTTCCATGTCCTGGCTATTGTTAACACTGCTGCAGTGAACATTGGGGTGCATGTATCCTTTCAGACCATGTTTTTCTCCGGATATATGCCCAGGAGTGTGATTGCAGGATGGAGTTTTATTTTTAAGACTCTAGAATTTGACCTGAAGAGAATCGTAATGGGCTGTGTCATTAGTCAGGGTAGGCTAGCTGGTGCTTCAGTAACAAACAGCTCCAAATCTCAGTGGCTTAAAAAAACAAAACAAACCAGGTGTATTGAATGTTTATGCTCCATGAGGGACAACCAGGGGTTCTGCCCTGCATTACTTGCACTCTGAGACCCAGCTGACATAATATCCACTCCTTGAAACATTTTTGGTTGCCATGGTAGAGAGAAAAACGGGGAAAGAGAATGAAGAAATGTGTGCACAGTCTATTGAAGTTTGATCAGAAATTGCATGTGCCACCTCCTCTAACATTTCATTCACAAAAGCAAGTTCATGGCCACACTCACTTCCCAGTTGGTGTGGAAGCACACTTCTACCACGTGCCTGCAAGGACAGAGTCAGAATATTTACGAAAAGCCCAATGATTAACTCAGAATATCAAACAGCATTATTTTATAATAAAATGCCAAGAACAGAGCCTGGCATTTAGCAAGAGTTATTATTACTATTATCATTATTATTGTTGTTACCTGTGGGAAAACAGATCCAGGAACATGAGATGATTGACCTTAGATCACACAGCTCATTAGGAACAGAACAGAGATGAGAACACATATTTATTAAAGCCAAGATTGGAATTCTTTTCCCTCAATTCATCTGAATGCCTAAAAAGACATGATCAAAAACAGTTATTGAACCACCACATTCAACTAGGTGACCAGGAGTTTGGCTTTGTTTTCCTGATAGGTTACCGTCAAGAACATGCAGCAAACTTTTTCTGTGGAGTCAGATAGTAAACATGTTGCGGGCCACGTGGCCTCTGTCACACCAGTCAACGCTACCATTTTAGTGCAAAAACAGCCACAGACAGTATGTCAAAAGCAGGCATTGCTGCCATCCTAAAACTTCTTTACACAAACAGACAGTGGGCTGAATTTGGCCAGGGAGCAGTACTTGGCCCACACTTGTCCTTCACCAGAGGAGGACTGGTCGAGGCAAAGTCAGAGAAGAACCTAAACAAAGAAACCTTGGGCAGGTTACCTCACCTTTCTGTGCCTCGGATTTCTCTTCAGTATAAAACCTACCCGACAGGGTTGTTGTGACGATTAAACAGGTTGCTAAGCATAGCGCACTTCTAAGAGTGCCCAGCAAGCAGCAAGCCATACTAATTGAGCAGGACCCTATGGGGTCTTCCCCCATAGCCTATGCTTTAGCTCCTCTGAAGTACCTAGATAATAGCATTTGATGCACATTTCCTGAGTTGTTTTGCAGATGTGAAACTCCCCCCTCCCGGACAAATGGAAGATGTTAACTACTTGATGACCATGAGCACATAGTCCCTGGCCTCCTGGAGCCTAAGGACTGATAATGTTAACCCTTGTGACACCACCTTGCTACCTCACCATCAGCCAATCAGAGAATTGTGCACAAGCTGATCACAGACCCTGCAAAGCCCTCCCTCGCCTGGCTTTTGAAAGTGCTTTAAGGAAACCCTTCGGGGAGTTCGGGGCTTTTAGGCCATGAGCCACCCGTCTCCTTGCATGGCCTTGCAATAAACCTTTCTCTGCTCCAAAGTCTGATGTTTCAGTTTGTTTGGCCTCACTGTGCGTTGGGCACAGGAACTTGTGTTAACAGGCTCACCTGCACAGAGGTTTACTGCCCCTGACTGTGACCAGCCACTGTCCTCGGTGCTGGAGGTCCCATCACGAGCAAAACCAAGTCCCTGCTGTCTTGCAACTCAAATTCTGGTACAGCAAGTCAGAGAAAGAAACAGATATGAAAGATGTCAGGAGGTGATAAAGGCTGAAAAGGAAAATAAAACAGGATTAAGAGTGGGTGGGAGAGGTGTGTTTATAAAGTTTTATGTAGGGTGGGCCCGAGGAGAGACGTGGAGCAGAAAACTTCCAGAAGGGAGGAAGTGAGCCAGGTAGACACCTGGAGGAAGCCTGTTTCAACGCAGATAAGATCAATGCAAAATCCCTGAAGCAAGAACCTGCAGGCTGTGCTCCCTGACGGAGGTGAGGTGGGCATGGCCATAGTGGTGTGGGAATTCTTGGGCAGAGTTTGAGGAAATGTGAAGAGGACAGGTTATGGGCCCTGGTTTTTTTTTTTTCTTTTTTATTCTGTACGCAGGCCCCTCACTGTAATGTTGTGGCCTCTCCCACTGCGGAGCACAGGCTCCGCGCAGGCTCAGCGCAGGCTCAGCGGCCATGGCTCACGGGCCCAGCCGCTCCATGGCACGTGGGATCCTCCCGGACCGGGGCACGAACCCGTGTCCCCTGCATCGGCAGGCGGACTCTCAACCACTGCGCCACCAGGGAAGCCCGGGCCCTGGTTTTGATTCTGCAGGAGATGGGGAATGTTATACTTATCATTAATTGTAATTATTATTACCTTGGATCACTGGCACTTTTTCTTCACTCCTCCTTCCTCCTACCGCCCAGCTCCTCCCCCCATCTTCTCTCTCCCCGTCTATCTACGCCTCTTCACCTGTGCTCCTCTAGACCCTTTTTTACCCTTCGATAACTCTTTTTCTTTTAGGTAACACTTCACTCTGTTGGTGGCATATGAAACCAAGGAGGTCACTGCCCCTGGAATGATCCAGCGAGAAGGTTGGTCCAGGCCAGAGCTTTCCAGGAGGATTTACCTTATTCCTCAGATGCTGGGCATCAGACAGAAAAGGTTTAGGAAGGACCAGATGAGAATTAAAGCAAAGACCATCAAGAATATTTTGTTGTTATTTTTAAAGCAAGATCCCAAAGCATTTAAGTGGTATTGGATTGATGTGAACGTGGTAGGGAAGAAACAGTTGCATAATCAGTTTTTTTCATCCTTTTCGCAGTGTGAGTTTGTAAGTGGGTGTATGTTTATCCCAGGATTCAGAATATAACCAGCTCTTGATTACCAGGGCTAATGGATGTGACATCAATATTCCAAGGAGCTGAAAATTGAAAAATGCTTTTCAGGGACACCTTTGTAAGGTAACCTGTTGTGTTCTGGTTAAACAAATATTATATATGGATCCTTGATATAGATACCATAGAGAGAGTGGAATGGAAGGTGGGAAGGAGAAAGGAGAGAGAGAGAGAGGACAGAATCTAACTGTCAATAAATCAATCATCAAGGTCACTGTGTAATGTGCCGATTAAACCCCAGCACAAGAGCCCCTGGGGCAGATTAAACCCCAGCACGAGAACCCCAGCACACATGCCAGCGGGGACTGAAAACCCGCTGTGCTCAGAACTTCATGGCTGCATCTGCCTGCAGCGAGACACTTTTGAAAGAAAATTTATAGGAAGACCACAAATGGACTAGTGGCTCTTGTGTGTTTCTCAAACTGAAATTGGATTCCACAAGTCACCTGGGGAATCTTATTCAAATGCAGATTCTGATCCAGTGGGTCCAGAGCAGATCCTGAAATTTGGCATCTCGAATAAGTCCCCAGGTTTTGCCCGTAGTGCTGCTACGTGAGCCATGCTCGAGTAGTATAGTGGGACTTTTAATGTAATAATAAACGCCAAAGTTTGTTACAATAAATACCTATTTCATTGCATTAAATGGTAACACTCGTAATAATATATCTTGGCCAGAGGCAGACAGGCGTGTCATTTCTGGAAATGACGGGAGTTTCCAAGGTAAATTTATTTGGTTTGGAAAAATGTTAACAAATTTATGGGAAAAAATTCCAAATATAGTCCCAGTGTTGGCCTAGGTATCCAGATGCCCGGAACCCCATGGATGTGGATCAGTTCTTCCAGCTTGGGCCCTCTGGTGTGAGCAAGGTGTGAGGCCTGTTGTGAAAGTGCCAGAATATCTGGCAAAGTTGTGCTGGGAAGTGACTTAAGGTCAATCGGGAGCAGCTTGTTAGAGCTTGTTGGCCTTGGGCTCCATCTTGTGGCCAAAGGCAAGAAAACCTTTTTTTTAAAAAAAATCTAGAAACAATCAACTGTAACGTAGTTCTCACCTATGCACAATGCTGTTGTGTTAAGTAAGCTAATTAAGAACAATGAATCTTAAAAATACTAAACTTCTGAAGTGTGTGGGTTGGAGTTTATAAATTCCCTCTTGGGGGCTTTCTTTTCTAATTATAAAGTTGAAATCCTTGCTAAGTTCAATAGTTTCAGCTTCAGCAAACATCCTGTATCTACTCTTGTTTCTTAATATGTTTCTTAATATGTTTGTTTCTTAATATGTTTCTTTCTCTGACCATGGCTAGATTACTTAATACTGCAAGGCCTTGAGTTCTATATCTGTAAAATGGGGATAATAAACCTACTTAATGACATTGTGGGGAAGATTAAACCCATGGAAGGTGCTTGGCCCCAGTGGCTGGTAAGAGCTCAATAATAAGAGAGCAAAAAGTGGAAGTAATTATTATTATTGGTTAGAGTAGAAAATAATAATAATTTTAAAAACATGAAATTTTATTATTTCCAGTTTACAAACAAGGAAAATGAGGTCGAGAGGTCAAGTGATATACCCAAGGCAACAAGTCCAATGTCAGATCTAGATTTCAAATGGAGGTCTTTTAACTCTAGATCATGGACTCTTCCATGACAGAGTCGCTTTCACTGTATGTATTAGTGTGATAAACTAAAAGGAAACATATATTAGTCAGCTTCCGCTAGGTTATCCTGCAGTAACAGATAACTCCAAAATCTCAGTGGTGAACAGAACACAAGGGTTTGTTTCTTACTCGTGTTACGTGACCTTCATGTGTCTGAGCTGTGGTTGCTTCTGTCAGCCATGCGTGAGGACAGCTGTAAGTCCATTGGTGAAATTGAAGGGGAAATGAGGTATTTTTTTAATTGCTTCAATATTGTCTACAAAGTTATAAAGTAAGGTTATCCCGTGACCATGAGGCAAGGAAGAAATATTGCAAATGTGAGGAGAGATAAGGTTGGAAAGTGCATTTATTAGGAGATTATAGAACAACTGCCCAGTAGTGGTAAGAGCCCATTGGAGCTTTTGGTCCTAAGTTTGAGGTGGGCTGGGCAAGCCTGCTGTGTGATTTCCTTCAGGATACCGAGCTGGCTTGGGTTTAGGTGTGACGCAGGCAGAAAGTTGGGTCAAGGTCTTGCTAGGTGAATCTAGCTTTGGGAGAGTGGGACAAGGGAAGTAAGGATATTTTAAGTATTTTTTTTTTCAAAAACAAACTCCTCAGTGTGAAGGGAACCCAGAGCTCATGCAGTTCATACTGTCCTTTCTACCCCCTTGCGCCCATTCTACAGGTTAAAAACGGAGGCTCTAAGTAGACAAGTGACAACCTGAAGGTTACAAAAGGAGGCAGATAGTGTCCTAGAAAGTGATCCTTTGTGAGAAGAGTGCTGACTGGTGTCTCATTGCCAGGGACACTCCTGTGCCCACTTTCCTTCACACCCCACTGCCTCTGCCTCAGGAGGGCTCCTTATGCCACCAGAGTTTAATCAAAGTGAAGGTTTCATCTAATTGCTGGCTATTCAAGGCTTTAAATACGGCAGCTACTGTCCCAGGAGTGGTAGGTTGAATTCAGTCGCCCCATTTCCTCAGCCTTACCCGTACTCAGACCCTTTATCCTGTGACTTTGCAGTTCCTCCTACTAGAAGCAAAGTATCCTTCCCGACCCCTTAACACTGGGCTTGGCCAAGGGAGGTGCTTTGCCCAGTGGGGTGTTATAAGATACGATGCAAACAGAAGCTTGAACTGGGGTTGGCCAGTTGGACTTCCGTCCTTTCTATGAGAAGAACGTTTCCAAGAATCTCATTGATCCAAGGATGAGGAAAGACTCATAGAACAGAAACAGAACCAGCCTACAGCTTGGAGCCCAGCCCAGCCCAGCCCGGATCAGCCACCCTACAGCTGACTTGCAGCTGAGTGAGCAGAATTCAACAAGTATTTACTGTACTGAGTTTTGCAGTTATTTGTTATCCATCATTTTCTGTGGCAATAGGTTACTATATAGGAGCATCCTTTCAAAATTCATGATGCTTGCTGTCTTGTCAGTTACCTTTCTCCTAAAAATATGGCTCTGCAAAACATATAGGTAATTGAGGAACTCAGTTAATAGCTTCTGCTTATCAAAGCTTTGCCATGGCATGAAACCATTTCCAACTAAAAATGTACAAGCCTTGTGGGAAAAGAAAAATGTTAACATGCATATTCCAACTGTCCGGAAAAAAGAGTTAGAAGAAGGGAGGAAGTCCCTTTTAGTCAGATTTCTGGTTTGTCATTGTCATTTGCCATCACGTAGCAGTTTTAAAAGAGAGATGAGGGCTTCCCTGGTGGCGCAGTGGTTGAGAGTCCGCCTGCCGATGCAGGGGACACGGGTTCGTGCCCCGGTCC
>NW_006795398.1:810239-822091 GCF_000442215.2 Lipotes vexillifer
AAAAAAAAAAAAAAAAAAAAGAGAGAGAGATGAGGTGAAAAGGGGCAGCAAGATGAGAATATGAGGCGAGGGAAGGAAAAACGGGAGGCGGGGTGACAAGAGCAGGAGGGAACTGGGAGGACTGGAAAGGAAGTCCAGACAGAAGGGAGAGGGACAGAGCTTTCTCACTGGAAACTCCAGGGAGCTGGGGGTGGAGGGGAGTGGGGTAGGCCCCATTCCCCGTACTCGGGGCTAACAGAGGGGCACACGCATTTGGACAAACATAATGTACAATATAGCACCACAACTAAATTTCTGAGCTCCATTTTAGCGATTTCATGTACTTTCATATTTCATGTTGTGCTACTTTTCACTTACAATTTCCCCACCTTGGGACATGGCATTGGAACTTGGCGGGTTATAACATGGCGACAGGGGCCTTCACTGCCGACACCGTTGTTACTGGGAAGTGGCTGCCGAGATGGAAGGCGATGAGAACAGGAAAGGTAGGACAGGAGAGCAGGGAAATGCGGACCACAGGAGACCCAAGAGCCAGACTGGTCACCAGAGAGATGGTTGCTGATTCTGCTCCACCAGTCACTTTGCCCTCCTGGCTGTCAGCCCAGCCTCAGCCCCCCACCCAGAACCAACAGTTGGCTGGACTCCTTCTGCAGCCTGAGTTTGGGAGTAGAGCATGGGTTTGCCAAGCTGGAAATCTGGGGAGATGACATGATCAAGTTCTTCTCAACCATGCCTGATGTGTGCTTGCAAGATCTGGGTTTGCACCGTCATACCTCTGTCCTTTTCCTCACTCCCGTTTTTCTTTTCTTTTCTTTTTCTTAACTTTTTGGCTGCACCATGAGGCATGTGGGATCTTAGTTCCATGACCAGGGATCGAACCCGTGGCCCCTGCAATGGAACCTCAGAGTCTTAACCACTGGACCACCAGGGAAGTCCCATCTCCCGTTTTTCTATCCCAGGGAAGTCCCATCTCCCGTTTTTCTATCAAGAAGTATGCCAACTCTTATGGTAGAGCCGTAGGTATGACTACACCCACATATACCCTGCAGGGAGCATGGGAAGGTCAGGTTCCCCTTGGAGATAGCCCACCGGGGTCACCAGAACAATGCTCTCTAGAGTTATTTGGTCCAAAGGCATTACTTAATTCACTTAATTTCCAGTGTGCTTCCGTGAGCGAAGGAGTAGAGGAGAGATCTATAGGTCAGGGCCGGAAGTTGTACACAAACCTAAACATACCCCATGGAAATCACCCACCACATGTCTGCTGTGAGCAAAGGAAGGCTGAGAACCATATTCCCAATATATCTTCTGCCTTAAGGTGTGCTATTCCCAGTGCCAACTACAAACTGGCACTTGCCATCTACCTCTACAAGGATTAAATCACAAACTGCTGCAGCCGCTGACCTTCAACACCCCCTGAAAGGAGTTCAGGGTGGAGATCAGGAATGAGGCACTCGGTGCTCCAGGAAAACCTAGCAGAAAAGGCCTTCAGATAGTTACATATTTTCAGGAGAAAATTTGATGAGCCCAATTCTTGCATCTCCTCGTATCTAGAAAAGCACTAAAAGCCTTCAAGGTGACGTCTGCTCCTCATGACCAGCAGTAACCTTCATGAGAGTAGTAGTAGCCTTCTGCAAAAAGTACGTGCTTGCGGGGCTTCCCTGGTGGCACTGTGGTTGAGGGTCTGCTTACCGATGCAGGGGACACGGGTTTGAGCCCTGGTCTAGGAAGATCCCACCTGCCACGGAGCAACTACGCCCGTGCGCCACAACTACTGAGCCTGCACATCTGGAGCCTGTGCTCCGCAACAAGAGAGGCCGCGATAGTAAGAGGCCCATGCACCTCAATGAAGAGTGGCCCCAGCTTACCGCAATTAGAGAAAGCCCTCACACAGAAACAAAGACCCAACACAGACATAAATAAATAAATTTTTTTAAAAAAAGTATCCGCTTGAGTGCATGTACTCCCCCTTCACCAGAATCACATGTATACTGACTTTCCCCTCTACCTCTTTGGAGCAGTTTCTCAGAACTATCTTAAATGCTGTCTCTTGGCCTAAAGTCCTCATTTTGCTGCAAATAAAACTTAACTCACAACTCTCACACTGTGCTTTTTTTTTTTTCATTTGACACCAGCCTTTTCCAGATATTATGTGCCCCATTTTAAAAGTTTGGGGAAGAAAGAGGGCCCATACTACTCCTCAATGACACAAGCCTTTGAATTTTTCCTTTTGTCTAGACAAATTCCTTTCAGTATTTTTCAGGTAGGCTCTATCTCCCAGCCCTCATAGAAGTAGGTGAAGTGTCTGCTAGACTCATCTTGCCACCCCTCCCTTCAATTCTTCCACTCTTAAGCGTGCCGACAGTTGAATTTTGGGTTTGCCCCTTTCTAGCCCTTTAGCTTTGGGAAACATGCTTTAAGTCTCTGGCTCCATTTCCTCATCCTTAAAATGAGGTATTCATACCTATTTCATAGGGTGGTTGCAATGATTAAAGAGCAAAATAAGTGCCTAGAACAATACCTAGAATAGTATGTGTTCAGTAAATATCAGCCATCATGCTTCGCTGATCTGGGCAACAAAACAAATCTAATAATAGTAATAATGATAACCATAGCAGTAATAACTATCATTGTTGGAGGAACTTACTATCTGCCAGGAAGTGTCCTAAGCACTTTGCCCACATTAGGTTGGTGGTTGCAAGTGAGTGGTTCAGGTTCTGGAGCCCAAACTGATCAGAGAGGGGGACTGAGCATGACAAGAGAAGCAAAATCAATGCGATAGATTTCTCAGGAATAAGGACTCAAGAACCAGATGGAAAGGAAAAAATGACATTGTTGGTGGAATTTAGGCATCAACCACAATGGAAGACAAGGGTTGTGGTGTATAGAATGACATTTATGCCTGGCCATCCCCAGCATCCTTCAAATAGCACCTCATATTGCTTGGCCACAGAACAAGTCTTTTCCAGCCAAACCCAAGATGAGCTTACTGGGGCTATATTTTCAGGTGGTTGGGGGCCAATACGGGGCTCATGATGGAAGGAGTCTCCCCTCTCTATCAGGGTACATAAGTTGCTCTGAGAAAGGAGATCTGCTCCTATAACATCAGCCCCTGAGACAAGAAGTGGCACCCGTGAAAAATCAAATAACAAACAGGTGGGAAAAAGTAATAACTTGAGCCTTGCCTGGATGCATTCAATTTCTGCCTGCAGCATTTCAGTTTTAACTCGCTAAACCTTGGTCGCAGTCTTGGGTGAACAGGCAGTACAATTCTGAAAAGCAATCAAAACGCGACTGCCAAGCTGTTGGGAGGCTCTGTGGTGCATTTCTAAACAAGTGCTAATCTAATAAATGTTCACGCAATGAACTGTGAAATTGAGAACACGATTGTCCACATTCTCTAAGCCAGAGGAATAAAATGGTCATCTCCCCATTTATTTCCTATGAAAAAGGAATCACAGATAATCTGCTCTTTTGTACCTTTGTATAAAACATGGCTGTCTGGATGTCTAATGCATTTGTTAGCAGGGAAAAAAGATTTAGAGAAATCCGATCCTTGACTTCCCTGTTAGCAGGGAAAAAAGATTTAGAGAAATCTGATCCTTGACTTACCAGAACCCAACTTCAGACAAAAGGCAAGAAAGAATGCTGGACTTTGGAGTTAGTATTTTGAGTAGGGGCCCAAACTCTGCCTTTTGGTACTGTTTGTGAGTGAGGGTATCAATTCCTATTTCTCATCATCAACGTGAGGTTTAAATGAGATAATGTTTGCAGAAAGCACTGTTTTAAGTGTATGAAAGAACGAGTGTAGGGCAGGAAATAGGGTGTACAAATACTTTCATTTCAGTTTGGGGAATTATGGATAGAATTTTTTTTTTTGCAATTTAACCACCGTTCTTTTTTAACCCCCAAATTTACTCATTGCTATGAGTACAACTATGACAGCAGAGCCAAGGCAATAGAATCTTGATGAGTGATGATACCATAATATCGTAGGTTACCGTTTAGAACAGCAATTCAAATCAACTGATACTTTCTCAGAACATCAACTGAGTTCATGGTACCGAGCCAGTTGCTGTAGGAGATTTAAAAAATGACTGCAATTCAGTGATTGCTTTCAGTGTGTTTACATCTAATGGAAATCCAGTGGGACAGAATAAGTGAATTTTATACAAGATGGAAAATCACAAATGTCAAAAGATGTTCAAACAGCATTAAATAATCGCAAATAGTTCATATATTACTTCTGGATGGGAGATCAGATAAGACTTCAGGGAGGGGAGGGTGTTCGGGATGTGCTTTCTAAAATGGATAGTGTATCGTTCAGGGGTCCAATCCGGAAAGCTGATACCAAGCTGATACCAAGCTAAACATTTCTAACTAAGGATTTCATTCAGGGAATTATTTACAAAAACATGGAATCAGCCAGAATCAGGAAGGCCAGGCAATGCAGAGAAACGTAGCTGAAGGAAAAAGTTTCTATCCAACGGCTGCAGTAACAAAGAAGAGGAGGTGGTTTCATCCACAGCCAAGAGCTCATCGTCCCCACTGCCGGGGGCGTCTCGCAAGCCAGCGGGACTGCTGCAGAGGGGCTGCCACCTGGAGCAGTCCCGGAACACGGGGCTCCCACAGCTGGTGCTGGGACATCCCTAATGGGAAGCACAGATGGCAATGCTGGCTTGCCAAGGGGACACTGTGTGGCTAGTGTTGGCACCACTGAGAGGGCACCAAGTTCCATTGTAGGCTCCAGGAAATCTCCATGCTGCAATGCTGCACCTGTCAAAGGACACCAGAGCATAGAGGTGTCTATTACTATCTGCTGGAAAGATACCTCCAGCACCTAGAAACAGCACAAGTTTGTCCTCTCCCCTGCTCACTTTCCAATATCCAGTCAGTGCTCCCTAGTAGGACCCAACCAGACGGCAGCTGGCAAGAGTCTAGGAAATGGAGACTCTTTTGCCTGTTCACCCAGTAGGATGTGCAGCCAAAACTGACCAGGTGGCATACTCAGCTTCCAAGTCCACGCGGCTATTGTTGGCTTCCCTGCGGGAAATACTCTTTTCCTGCTTAAAAAAACTTCTGCAACAGAGGCTGGAGCATCAGAGAGGGGAGGCGAAATTTTGCGGTTAGGTCTATATCTTCTCCCCAGATCTCTAACCATGTCGTGGGAAAAACTGCATAATATGCTCATTGGTTTTGACTGGTTTCTCCACCTTCAGGAGAGTGCACCAAACTGGTACTGTAATTGCATACTGCCTAAGCCACCTTACCCTTCCATAGAGCACATTGCTTCTGGGTGATGGGACACTTGGTAAAGAGGGAGTATCAGTCAGCATAGGCTAAGCAATGCAGTAACAAGCGACAAAAGTTTCTTGCTCACTCACTGGGAGCCAGGTGGGTGGAACGGCCTCTTTCTACAGCATTGTTGGTCTCAAGACAGGAAAGTCAATACTGGTGGCTTAGTTATATTGTTGGAGCGAGCCAGAGGGAGAAGGCTGGCAAGTGTCCACTGGATCTTTGGGGTTCCCTGGAGGAATGCGGTCAGCACCTAGATGAATGCTAACTAGAAGCCAGACCCTCAGGCAACATCAGTTTGTGAAATAATGCTGTCAAACCCCTTCCAGGGAAGATGGGTGTTTTTGCCTTGTTCCTACCGCACTGAGCCCTGGAGGGATAGCTGTTAAGGAGGGCTCACCCACTGACAACTGCTTCTGTGTTTGCTATCATCCTGTGGAACTTGTGAATGCAGGCCCACTGGCTTTCAGAGCTAGGTGATGTGCAGCTCTGTTTCTTGAGTGTATTTTCAGTGCATCCACGGGAGGAGGGAAATGCCGTCTTGGTCTGGTAGCCTCAGCACCCACCTGGAACAGGCCGCCCAGCCTCTCAGGCCAAAGGCCTCTTGGTAGGAGGTGTAAAAGCACTGACAAAACTTCACCTTGGAGGAGATATCCTGATTTGCCTCAGACCACTGAAGCGCAAGGGAATTTTGAGGTGGAAAGCTCTTGTACTAGGGGGGATTTACTTTTCATTCTCTTACCTAAACCCTAGAATCCTTGTGTCCAACTAAAATGATCAATTTAGTGACAGGATTTTAGGATCTGGGTGTCTTCTGCACACCCCCATGCAGACTTAAATAGGATTTGTAATTATTAATAATTGTGGAAATAGTAGCTAAGTTTTATTAAGGGATTATAGTTTGCCATGCACATGTATTAACTCATTTAACGATCACAATATCTCTCTGAGGTAAATATCCTTATTTTGGAGAATCACCACCCCTGTATCTTTCAAGTAGCACTAATTTATATGGATACCTCCATCCCTTAACCCAGGAAATTTGTATTACTTTTTTTTTTTTTTGGCCAATTTGGTAGGGCTCTTTGAATCTTCTTTGGGTCCTTCTTACCATGAGATATCCTACTACACAGATTGGGATTTTTCTAACTGTTAAAATATTAATTTTAACTATATACCCAGGGGCTGGCGAAATAACCAGAATATGCTTGGGATCTCACTAAGCTGTATTCAAGGTGGATTTGGACAAAATGTCACTTATCACACAGCTTCCGCAAGCCCCCTCTCTAATCTCGAAGAATCTGTTAGCTTAGCGTCAGTGTCAAAATGATGTTTTTCCCAAGTACCCAGTTACCTTGGTAAATGGTCTCCAGAGATCTTTGGAAAACTAGAAGGAAGAGCCATACTGTGTCCTCGAGATGTTATTGCAGGGTCCTTCCTACGGTACCCAACTTTTTCATGTATTTTTCTGTCTACTGTTACTTTCTGCCATTGTAGCTTAGCTCAAATCAGATACATGGTCACAAGATATGGAAATTATTTAATTATATTTGATGACTTTTATTGATAACTTTTAGGCATCAGGACCTAAGAGAGATGTTTTCAATTTAGTTTATCAAAATAGTTCAGGTTTTTAGCTGAGTCAGGGACTTTTGCTTTGCCACCAGGTTTGCATTAGGAGTGTATTGAATACTTGCCCAAGCGCACTATCTCATTCACTATTCTGCCAGCAGGAGGGTCTTCCATTGTAAACTGTCTTTGGAAATTCCTTTTTCATCAATAGGAAAAAGAGCTCTAAGACTGTGGCCTGAATTCTCTTAGGCTATAATTTTTTGAGATCTGATGGGTTGAGTCTGAATAAAGTGAGATCTTCCCAGGTCCAAGTCCCTTCTGTGTATGAGGAATATTACCCCATGCTAAACAGGTCAACTGTGAATCAGTAGGACATGCTATCACTTTGGTGTTTATAGATCGAAAGTCTCAATTCTGTCACTAAATTGATCATTTTTAGCTGGACACAAAAATGTGAAATCAAGAAAAATAAACCCATATTTTCCCTGTGAGTAGTTAAATTAAGCTCTTCAAGTTCATTTATCCCAGCATTTCTTTCCCAATAACTTGGACACATTGGCTTTGCTGAAGGGCAGGTGGTGGGCAGGTACAGGGGCCCCCGACGCCTCTCTGGTGTCCAATTGTCTGCCTGTGTCAAAGTGGCACTCCTTTCCTCCCTCCTTGGGCCTCTGGTTCCCTGAAGGGAGTCAGGAATTGAGAGGGCAGTGGTGTTTCACTGTTGCTTCTCCCTGGCCACATGTTTATATCACCCCAAATTGGGCAAATCTAGTCTCTCACCCTGAAAATTATTTTCAGCTATGCAAATAGGGCTGTGATAATCCACATACACATGGAACTTCAGAATCAGTAAACTTCTGCCAAAAATTCTTTCTAAATTTTTTTGGCCACGCAGCTTGTGGAATCTTGGTTCCCTCACCAGGGATTGAACCCAACCCCTGGCAATGAAAGCACCAAATCCAAACCACTGGACCGCCAGGGAATTCTCTACCAAAAATGCTTGTTTGTTCACTCCTATTACAAGTCAACTCTTCTGCTTACCATGGTAAACACCCTCCCCTTTGTCTCTGTCTGGTAAGGGCTTCTCCTCTGCCCCCCCCCACTAGCCCCTCCTACTGCCTCTCCATCCCACTGAAGTCAGGGACCCTGTTTCAATTGTAGAACCTTCCACTCGCACACCCAGCCTATATGTACTGTTCAAAGATGGTGGGTCTCCCCTCTTGCGTTATTTCTAAAGGTCTTGGTGAAGAGCATGGTAACTGGGCCCTCTTCAGAAACACAGAGGATGGGTGCTGATCAAACATTGCTAAACCCACTCCTGCATTCCCATCCCTCCAGGTCTTTTGAGTTCTAAAGTCACAGACTAAAATTATGCCCTTCCCTCCTTGGGCAGACAAGCTGAGAATACATTCTTATGTGATTCTTCACATTTTTGCTGATAAAATTAGAAAACTGTTACATCTTTTAAAGTTGGGGGGAACATAAACTTTCATCTAGATTTGTCTTTATAAGTACATCCCAAGGGTGTTGGTACTCCCGGGGGTTGGTACTCATCACTACTTGTTGGTTTTCCTAACCTCCTTAACCCTGCCCATACCTCTGTAAATAGCCTCTTCCTTAAGATCTTTTCAGTTAAAACCTTTAAGTGTTTCATCTGATACCATGTCACTCCCTCAAAATTCAGAATCCTGGGGAGGGTTTTGGATTGGCCAAGCCTTGACCATTTGCCTACATCCCAGTGTCCACGGACTGGGAAAAAGAACCTTGTGCTCCCACTTCTGTGTGAAGAGAGTCCTGCTTGTCACCAAGACCCACAGTCATGGGGATTTCTCCCAACAAGAAGGACGTTACAATAATCAGTCATTAAAAAAAAAACCAAAAAACAATTATCTACTTTATTGTGGGACTGGCAAGTAGCTCTGCTTGCAGAAAGGAGGGTCTGTGGGGTGGAGGAAATTAGGCTGCAAGAGGAGGTGAGGCCCTTATTAACTAAGGAGGGCCTGAATATAGGCAAAGGAACATATATCTCATGAGATGAGAAGTGGGGAGCCACTGACAGTCTAGAGGAGGGAAATGTCACGAGTGATCTATGCTTTAGCAAGATTCATTGGGCAGAAGAGTACAAATAACTTAAGTTACTCTGTTGTACTATGAGTTTCACGGGGGCAGGGCCCTGTGGAATTGTTTAATGTTTCTCTTCGTAGTGGTCAGCTTAGTGCCTGGCAAATAATGGGTATTCAATCCATACTAGTGATGGAGAGCAAAGGAGCGAGGGTTAACTGGGAGGCTGTTAAGTTAGCCCTGGTGAGAAACAACAAGGCCTGAATGGAAGGAAGGAGAAATAACATACGCTGAGCACCTACCACATGCCAGACATTTAACCTATATTATCCTACTGAACTCATCATCAATCTTCCATTGTACAAATGAGGCTTGAATACATTAAGTAAAAAGTCCACGCTCGTGCATATAATAAACAACAGAGCTGGGACTTGAACCCATGTCTGACTCTGAAACGGGCGCTCATCCACTGCATCGTGCCATCCGGAGCAGTGAGGGTGGGAAGCAGGACGAAGGGGACACATGTAAGCCATCTCTGCAAGTGACTAGATCCAGTGGGTGGCGCAGGAGCATGAAGCAAAGTTGAGGAATTTCAGGTTTTGAGCTGGAATCACAGGGAGATGGTGAAGCTGGTGAAAGAAATCAAGACGTCGAGGGGAGGCACTTCCAGGGACAGGACACTCTGGTCTACCTTGGACATGCTGAGTGGGGTCCTGGGGGACAACTGGATGGAGCTTGCCACTGGGCAGCTGGATGCAAGTTGGGACCCCAGGACAGAGGCAGCAGTAAGGAAATGGATTTGCACGTGGCCCATGTGGAGACAATGATTTGAAGGTGTAAGCATGGACCAGAAACGTTACCCAAGGGCAGGATATGAATGTTCATCATCCAGGTATGACCTGCGGCTGGGGCTAAGTACAGATCCTAAATGTGTCCTGAAAGTAGGTCTGTTCTACTAACTCTTCCTATCAGCAGTTTTCTTGCAATTTTTCACATTGATATGAGCAAAGTGTGTTGGCAGGGGATGAAAAATACACAGAGGAATTCTGATCAGTGAAGCATTTACTGTTGGTGTGACCAAAGTACTGTGCATGCATAACTTGCTTGATCTTCTCAAGAAGGGAAATGGAAACTTTAAATAGCCAAATTAAGAGCTGCCAATGCTGATCATTCTCCATCTGGGGGCTGAAAACCCAACCTCCAGAAGCCATGACTCCTCAGATCTCCCACCTGTTACCAGGGGCTTCATCCGGGCAATTCCCGGACAAGCCTCCAGGCCCAGACCAGGGGTTTCTGTGGCTGCAGGTGGGGATCCCTTTCCTCCGTCATCTTTCCCTCTCTGCACCCCCCCCCAACCCATGAAGACTCACCGGATCACCTTGTCTGAGGGGTCCTCTTGGCTGGGGCTTAATAAGAAGCCAGGTTACTCCTGAATTGTAGTAACTAATGAAACACTTTCTCAGGCCAAGCTGTCCGATTACAACCACGTCAGACGTGGTCACCTTCATCTTTCTACATCAAACCAAAAAATGACTTCAGATTTCTTTTCGAACACAGATTATCCAAAATGGCTGAACTTTAAAAATAAGAATCTTCTTGCATGCAGCGTTCTATAGTGGAAGAATACCCTGATTAATTAAGGCGAGCATTTTACCCTAACTTAGTTATAAACGACTGAAAATGTGCTTTTGCATCTGTTTAGGATGACACTTCGTGGGCATCCATGCTACATCACAATTTCCATGACAATAAACACACAGATTTATTCGATAGTTACATAATTGTGGTTTTCTTCTGCTTATTCTCATAGAGGTGGAGAGCTGCCTGTGTGCTTTTTGTTCTCCCTTCTGTTTTTTTTTTTCCTCCCAGAGGAAAGACACACCAAGCCAGAGGGAAAGAAACAGTCAATATGACACTGCCTCATGTAAGCTGCACATTTATTTGCCAGTTTACTCTGAATTCCGTGAAACGCTTTGCCAGCGGGTTAGGGTCAGTGCACTTTGAGAGGCAATGCTCACTAATGACCACCAGAGGGCAGTAACAGCCTCATAATACCTCATGAAGGCATCTGGGAGTGAATCGCTCTTACAATCCATAACTTCAACCATCTCTCTCAACCACTGTATAAATAACTACCATGACGGAAAATGATTTGCATGTGCTTTGCAGTCAGACTGCCTGGGTTAAAATCCCAGCTCTGCCACTTACTAGCTGTGTGACCTTGGACAACTTACTTCACCTCTCTGGGCCTGTTTCCACCTCATTTCTAAAATGAGACTATAAAAAATCCCGATTTTGTAGGCTTGTTGTGAACATTTAATGAGTTAGTATTTGTTACGTACTCAGAGCCTGGCACATGGTAAGCTATTTATTGTTATTACTAAGAATATTACATTAAACCCTTTCATTTTCTTTCAGGGTCCCAACTGAAATGTCAAAGAGAAGGGACATGACTCAAGGAAGGAGGGAAAACTTTGCTGAATCTCAGGCCATGCCAGGAATCTGTGGATGATGGAGAAGGGGATGTCAGAGATGTCTACAGTCTGGCAGAAGAGCAGGAAAATGGTTCTAAAGGAGGTTGGGAGGGGCAAAGCCTGACCTAAGTTTGCCTGCTTCTTCCCCAAAGGCAGAATGACGGACCTGAGCTTGGGCCAAGGGAAGGTCAGCAGGCGTCAGGCCCAGGAAGGGCTGGAGGCAGGTGAAGAGCTGTGCTTCCCAGCAGCAGTCAAGCCCAGTGCAATTGGCTGCAGCCAGGGGAGGCCATCCTGAGGGGTCTGCTGCCTGGGCACCTCTCCGTGCAGTCTGGGTGAAAGACAAAGGCAGGACACCAGCTCTGAAAGAGAGGCCTTGGGGTTATTTTACAACAAGTGTGGCAGAGGCCAAGGAAGCAGGTGGGTGTTCCACCTGCCTTTAGCACAGGCATTCCT
>NW_006795398.1:822604-846383 GCF_000442215.2 Lipotes vexillifer
GCATTCCTGAGAGGGGACTGAGTGCAGCCCAGCCCAGGAGAAGGCATGGGGCAGAGGTGGGGGAGGGAATCCGGGGCGGAAGGTGAGTGCCCTCTTCTGGAGCCTCTGGGGCATGATCTGGAGGTAAGTTCTGGGTAAGCTCCTTGAAGGCAGGGACCACATCTTATCCAGCCTTGTAGAACAGCAACTGTGCCTGCCATAGGGCTGTGAATAAAGAGCCCAGATCTCTCTTCTTCTGACACGTAGTAGGATCGCACTTCCCCACCCACCTGAAGTCGATAGGGCCGTGTGACTTTCTTGGGCTAATGAACTAGAAGCGAAGCTTTAAGAGCCAATGCAGTTCTTTATTTCCCTCTGACCCAGCGGTTGATGGCTGTTCCACCAGGCTGTGTCCTACTGTGACTACAACAAGCAGAGTTCCCCCTAGGCTGACCTGTGGTAGACCTGTAGCAGGAGTAAGAAATCTACCTTTGTTGCTTTAAGCCATAGAATGCTGGGGTTATGGGCTATTTGTTACTGCAGCATAACCCAGCCTACCCTGACTGAGACAACAGCTCTCCTTTTTATTGCCCTCTGCCATATACATATGCCTTTTGCACATTGCACCACGTCATTTGATCCTCTGGAAAGAGCTGTGAAGTAGGTCTCTTACCCCAGTTTTCCAAATAGTGAAACTGGGTTTCAGAAAGCATTCAGGGTCCCAGAGCAAAGTGGTAGAACTGGGAATCCAACTCAAGCAACTGGACTCCATCACCCTCCCTAGTATGATGCCTGACACCTACCAAACGTGTGCATGGCAATGATAATACTGGCCAACACAACTGCAGTCATCATCATCATAATGCTTTCTGGAGAACGACTCTTTTTCTTGGTGTCCTGAACATATATTTAAGGATAGCTATATATAAAGAGCAAAAATCGATAAGAAATGATATGTACAGTGTCTTACAGGGAGGACAGACATCAGCCAACATCACCTTGAGAGGGCTATCTTATTGTTATTGATAACCTAACACTGATTACAAGTGTTTTAAAAAACCAGCTTCCGTAATATTACTTCCCTCCCCAAGTCCCTAACCACCATCGTTCTGACACCAATTTTGCTCATTCTTTGTACTAAACTCTGCTCCAATAACATGGACCTGTTCAAGTTCCTCGCTCACTCAGGACACTTTTTTCTCCTTGGAAACTGGCAAACTGTTCCAGCCAGCTCATGAGAAGGCAGGTGATGTGCTGTTGCTCCTATAGGTCACATTTATATTTGAACCTGGCTCTCTGCATGCCATTCCAGAAATGGGATTTCAGAGCAACTCTTCAGGCTGGTAGGCGAGGTAACTCTGCACTGGCCGCCTTTTCATTACACCTCAAATCACATCCTGTAATTGGCAGCTGATTCCACTCAGCCTAAGACGGCTTTCTGCATCCATCCATCCTTTGCTGCTGACTTTGAAGGGATCAAAAGAGCCCTGTGTATTTCCCTAATCTCCCTAATCCTCAGAACTATCCCTGTGAGGATACAGGTATCATCACCACCATTTTTCAGATGAAACGAAGGCCCAGAACGTTTTAGTGACAGGCCCAAGGTCACCCCCATGAGCTGGTGGCAGAGATGGGGATAGAACTCACACCGGCAGATCTCCCGGGCCATCAGTCTCCATTAGACCCTGCTGTCTCGCTGAATTCCCCCTGCAGTTTTAATTGAATATCATGTTCTTCTTAGCTTCCTGCCCTAAACAGAGGAACAGCTGCCACTTTACCCTCCTGAGCCGGCTGGCGGTGCTTCAGTGGTGGGTGAAGTTATCCTGGGATATAAAGTGGGTGAAGCATTTCAGGATAAAAGGGCCCTTCAAAACGGAAGATGTTCCACCAAGGTATAAAAGGGATGCCCCGACTTTACTGCTTTCCCTGACTTTCAAATGACATCGTGTCGGGCACCAGGCTAAGAGGGAAAACTGCGTGGGAGGGTGAGTATGGGGATTAGAAGGAGGGGATCTTATGGAGGGGTAAAAAAAGAAAGAAAGAAAGAAAAAAGGCACAGTGTTGCTGGTGAGAAGCCGATGCATGGCATTGTTGCATTGTCTTGAGTTCATCATTTTTTCTTGCGAATGACGCTGTACGGCTTCAGGAGGATTAGTCCCCCTACTTTACAAAGATTTGCTTTGCCCCATTCTGTCTCCTGTACAGTGACTACAGCAGTTGGTCTAGAACTTTGGGGTGTATCAGAACCACCTGGGCCACTGGGGGAAGGCGTCGGTTTCCGGCCCTGTCCTAGGAGATTGTGGTTTAGGAGAATTGGTGACTGATTTGGAGGGGACACTTAGGGAAGGCTGGTTGATGGCTGTCATTATTCCCCTGCCCCTCATGTACATTTTGGAAAGGAGGAGGCCTGCCAGGGAGGGGCTTTCTGTCTGCTCCACCCTCAAAGCATTTGCAGAGGCCTGTCTGCAGGTGAAGTGAGCCCCCTAGCCAGGAGGAGAGGGAAATCTCACCCTTGGAAAATCTGAGCAGTTTGGTCCAAGCCAGGAGGAAATTGAAAAACCTCCCAACCAAAACGTTTCCTTCCCGAAGAGAGAAAAAAGCAGCTCAGGGTCATAAATCCGTGCCAACATCAGGACCCAGGTCAGGCTGGAGGCCTGGCGGGGACAAGCAAGCCCACCCCGGGGTGAAGAATGCAAGGCGGGAGATTCGGTGGGGCGCTGGGGTCCCAGGAGCCTCTGGGCAGCAGCAAACGCCCCCTGGGGGGCGGGGCTTCGGGGTCCACGCGGCACCCACGCGGGGGCAGCAGGGTCCTGGGGAAGCCGTCTCCCCGGCACCCCGCGCGGCCACTGCTTGTCTGTATTGAAGAATGCCTCGCGCCTGTCATTCTTCCTGGAAGCCAGTTTAGGCAAGTTCACCGAAAGGAAGCAAACCCTCCGGGAAGACGGGTCAGTGACTGGCAGCCTCTTACTTTCTAAACCCAGAACCTGAGCTGATCCAAGAGGCCGGCTGACAGGGTGCCCAGCCTCAATCCCCAGGGGCCCATTTGGGGCAAATGGGCCCCTGAGAAGGCAGCCCTAATTACCCTCAGGAGCCTCTGGAGTGTTCAGGAAACCATGAGTTATGACTGGACTCAGGACGCCTTTGGCTGTGAACTCCCATTTGCAGGGGCTACTTATTTTAACATGCCCACATTCCCGCTCTCGGGAGCGGTTCCCATGGCCCCTCTCACCTTGGACTCTCAGTCACCCCAAATTATGAAAATTTTCAGAAAGTTGTCCTTAGAACCGAGGAAACGCTTTATACTTTTCTCACAGAGGCAGGTGGTGGGAAGGGCATTTCCAAGGGCGAAAGGTACTGCTGGGACTAAAACTTCTATATTTTAATCACTTTCCACTGCTAGGGAATGAGACAGACCCATCGCCTGCTGAAGTGAGGGAGGGGGTGGAGAAATTTTAAATAATTTGACCTTAAAATAAAGCGTCTTCCCCTCAAGGATGACATTGTAATGTTAGATAGGCCCTTTAACCTTTCTAGACCTCAGCATTTTTCTCTTTATAATATAGCTGTCATGTCATCCAGGAAGCAAATCATGAATCTTAACTGCCTTGGGAGGGCCCTGAGCTCCACAATTGAAAGGCAGCAAAAGCTGAGCACGGTATTGATGTGTGATTGCTTGCAATAAAATTAGGAACTCATTTACAGAAGTTTGATGGGCAAGCCTCACAAAGATATAAGGCAATATTTGAAGCAGAGGCATCATGGTTCAACAAAGAGTTGATTCTCCCCTAGAGCAATCATCACTAAAGGCCATCTCACATCTCTGAAATGGTGTTACAAATAAAACAAATCAGCACAAGGAGGTGGCAAGGTGTAGAGAAAAGGCCTATGATCTGGACTTGGCCAGCCCCCTTTCTAGCCCCAGCACTAACTAGTTCATAATCTTGGGTAAGTCATTCCATCATCCTGGACCTTGCTTTCATCATGTTTTTTTTGTTTTGTAGTTGTAAAAAAACACAGCATAAATTTACCCTCTTAATAATGTTTAAGTGCCCAGTACAGCATTGTTAACTATATGCCATTCATGGTGTTATACAACAGATTTCTGGAATATTTTCATCTTGTATTACTAAAATTCTATACCCATTGAAAAGCAAAGTCTTATTTTCCCATCCCCTCAGGCCCTGGCAGCCACCATCCTACTTTCCGTTTCTATAAGTCTGATTACTTTAGCTACCTCGTATAAGTGGAATCATGCAGTATTTGTCTTTTTGTGACCAGCTTATTTAACTTAGCATAATGTCCTCAAGTTTATCCATGTTGTAGCACATGCCAGGATTTCCTTCTTTATTAAAGCTGAATAGTATTCCATTACATGCGTATACACATTTTCTTTATCTGTTCATCTGCTGATGAACATTTAGGATGCTTCTAGATCTTGGCTATTGTGAATAATGTTGCAATGAATGTGGGTGTGCAAATATCTCTTCGAGATCCTATTTTCAGTTCTTTTGGATATATACCCAGAAGTGGTATTGCTGGATCATATGGTAGTTCTATTTTTAATTTCTTATGAAACCCCCATATTGTTTTTCATAATGACTACACCATTTTATAACCCCGTCAACAGTGCACAAAAACTCCAAGTTCTTCATATCCAACACTCATTATTTTCTGGGGTTTGGTTTGGTTTGGTTTGTATAGTGGCCATCCTAACAGTTTTGAGGTGATATCTCATGTTTTTATTTGCATTTTCTTGAAGATTAGTGGTATTGAGCATCTTTTCATATATTTGTTGGCCATTTGTATATCTTCTTTGGAGAAATACCTGTTCAAGTCCTTTGCCCATTTTTAATCGGGTTATTTGTTTTGTTGTTGTTGGGTTGTAGGAGTTCTTTGTATATGCTGAAGATTAAGCCCTTATTCAGTACGTGGTTTGCAAATATTTTCTCCCGTTCTGTAGGTTGCCTATTACTCTGATAATTGTACCCTTTGCTGTGCATAAGTTTTAAAGTTTGATGTAGTACCACCTGTCTGTTCTTGCTTTTGTTGCCTGTGCATTTGGTGTTATATCTAAGAAATCATTGCCTACTCCAATGTCATGAAGTCTTTCCCTGTGTTTTCTTCTAGGAGTTCTATAGTTTCAGGTCTTACATTTAGGACTTTAATTTTTGTATATAGTGTAAGATAAGGGTCCATCTTCATTCCTTTGCATGTGGATATTCAGTTTTCTCAACACCATTTATTGAAGAGATTATCCTTTTTCCATTTTGTAGCCTTAGTATCCTTGTCAAAGATCATTTGACCATATACATGAGGGTTTATCTGGGGGCTCTCTGTTTAGTTCCACTGGTCTATATGTCTGTATTTATGCCAGCGCTATACAATTTTGATTACTATAGCTTTGTAATATGTTTTGAAATCAGAAAGTGTGCAGCCTCCAGCTTTGTTCTTCTTTCTCAAGATTTTTTGGCTATTTGGGATTTTTTGAGATGCTATGTGTATCTTATGATTTTTTTTCCTTTCTACAAAAAATGCCATTGAGATTTCGATGGGGACTTTATCAAATCTGTATATGGGTCTGGGCAGTATGGACGTCTTAACAATATTAAGTCTTCCAATCCATGAACATGGGATTTCTTTCCACTTATTTTGTGTCTTCTTTAATTTCTTTTATCACTGTTCTGTAGTTTTCAGTGTACGAGTCTTTTACCTCCTTGGTTAAGTTTATTCCAGGGTATTTTATTCTTTTTGACGTTATTGTTTTCTTAATTTTCTGTTTGGATCATTCACTATTGGTGCATAAAAATGCAACTGATTTTTGAGGGCTGGTTTTATATCCTGCAACTTTGCTGGATTAGTTTATTAATTCTAACAATTTCATTTTTTGTGGAATCTTCCGGGTTTTCTACATATAAGATCATGTAATCTGCAAACAGATAATTTTACTTCTTCTTTTCCAATTTGAATGCCTTCTATTTATTTTTCTTGCCTAACTGCTCTGGCTTGGGCTTCCAGTACAATGTTGAATAGAAATGGCAAGAGTGGATATTAGTCCTTTTTCTATCTTAGAGGAGAAGCTTTCAGCTTTTCACTGTTGACTATGATGTTAGCTATGTAGGATTTTAGTGTATGACCTTTATTATGTTGATGTAGTTTCCCTCTATTCATAGTCTGTTCAGTGTTTTCATCAAAAAAGGATTTTTAATTATGTCAAATGCTTTCTCTGCATCAGTTGAGGTGATCATGTGAATTTTGTATATTATTCTATCAACGTAGTGTGTTACACTCATTGATTTTTGTATGTTGAACCACCCTTACATCCGAGGGATAAATGCCACTTGGTTATGGTGTATAATCCTTTTAATGTGCTATTGAACTTGGTTAGCTGATATTTTGTTGAGGATTTTTACATCAATATTCATCAGGGATATTGGTCTGTAGTTTTCTTTTCTTTTAGTCTCTTTGTCTGGCTTTTGTATCAGGGTAATACTGGCCTTGTAAAAGGAGTTTGAAAGTATTCCCTCCTCTTCAATTTTTTGGAATAGTTTGAGAAGGATTGACACTAATTCTTCTTTAAATGTTTGGTAGAATTATTCAGTGAAGCCATCCGGTCCTGGACTTTTCTTTGTTGAGAGGTTTTTGATTACTAATTCAATCTCCTTACTAGCTAGCTATAGGTATGTTCAGATTTTCTGTTTCTTCCTGATTCAGTCTTCATAGTTTGTGTGTTTCTAAGAATGTATCCTTTCTTCTAGGTTATCCAATTTGTTGGCGTATAATTGTTTATAGTAGTCTCTTATATTCCTTTTTACTTCTGTGCCATTAGTTACAATGACTCCTCTTCCATTTCTGATTTTAGTTATTTGTCATCATGTTTAAAGGGAGATTGTTGAACTAGATGATTTCTAAGGCCTTTCTAGCTCTGCAATTCTTTGGCATCTCAGAGGAATATTTTTAAGTATATTATAAAATATTTAAGGCATACAAAATGATATAAAGAAGAATACAATGAATACCCACCCAGCTTAAGAAATACAAGTTATCAAAATAATAGATAACTTTCTGTGTATCCTTCCCATCCCAGAACATGTGTGTTCTCCATCCCAGAACAACTCACCATACTGATTTTGTGCTTTTCATTTTCATGGATTTCTTTACACTTTTATTATACGCATATATGTGTATCCCTGAGAAACATGTGGCATTTTGCCTGTTTTTAACTATGTATCAGTAATATCATACTGTATTTGTTAGTCTACAAATGGCTTTTGTTCTCTTACTTTTTGTTTGTGACCTTCATCCATGTTGATGCATGTTGCTCTTGTTCATTTTCACCCCTATATAGTACCTCATTATATGAAGGCACCACCATTTATTTATGCACTGTTGATGGACGTTGTTTCCATTGTTTTGTTTTAACCAGTAATCTTACTCCAGATGTCCATGTACATATCTCCTTTGCACTCGTGTGAGACTTGTTCTAATAGTGGACTACCTAAGGCAAAGGGAATGCACATCTTCACCGTGACGAAATAATGCCAAATTTTTCTCTAAAGTAACTGAACCAATGTATACTCCCAACAGCAGGGTATAAGATTTCCCATTGTTCAACATCCATACCATCATTTAGTGTCATTTTATACCCCATCTAATGGCATAAAATGGTAACCTGTTGTAGTTTTCACTTGCATTTCCCTAATAACCACCATGATAATTCATTTCGTCATATGTTTAGTAGCCATTTATGTTTCATCCTCTGTGAATTGCTTCTTCATATTTTTTTTTTGCCTATCCTTGATTTTAACATGGATGAACTATGTTTACTACCTATCCAGGGAAAGTCATAGATTGCATGACCAGATCTCACTATTGTGGATTGCGTGTGGGAAGTTATAACATAGCTCCCACTTGTACCACAGGAATGTGTGGATGAGCATTACCTTTCCTTAGGTACATTCAGTGTACCCATATTTTCTTCACACCAGTCAGTTCAGGTGGAGAATGTGAGTCTCCTGTTAGAAAATTGAAACCTGGGGTCTTCACAGGACTTGTTGCTGAGCTGATACTGATTCTATCCAGATGGCCACCTGCACCACCTGATCTGGAGAGGCCTAAGCATGCACTGGAGGGAGGCCGTGCACACTCATTCTCCAGTAAAGAGTCAGAGTTATGGCTCATGCTCTAATACTGAGAATTTCCTGGGTTTTATGGAGAAATGTGTACTTCTGGTATTTTTCAAAGTTGCAAAACGCTAACATTTATTTAGAGACGTGTCACAAGTGAAGCCAAAAGAAACATGCCCAAGGTTGAATTTGAGATTTTTCTAACTGCAATTTTGGAGCAGAGTGTTCACCAAAGAAGCGTCGGAAGTGAAGAGGCAAAGAGCCTCTTGTGTTCATTCTTGTTTAACTCTTCTCGTGGAAAACTGATTTTGTCCACAAGGGGTTTAAACAAGTGAGGATACAAGAGGTGGTGGGCACATAGGATCAGTCAACCTCAGCTTCCACACCTGACTAGCGTTTGATTTATGTGAATTCCTGCTGCTGCCACTGCAGATTGTCCCAGCTACAGTCAGGTTGGGTTGGTTTGCAAAGTGTAATGCTAGTGTAGACAGTGTGTCCAAAGTGGGTGCATCGCCATTGGAGAAGACCAATGTAAAATAAAATAAAAATCCGACTATTTATTGTCAGAGCCCAATGTAAAAATAGAAATTGTGGCTTTGGAGTTGACACAGTTTACAGGACATCAAGAGACAGAGAGGAGAGGTTCCCCCCTGTCCCAGGCCACAGCCACCTTCCAAAATATGTATATACATGTAAACACACACACCACACACACACACACACACACACACACACACACACTCACACACACACACATCAGTTCAGAAAAGCATATCTACTCCATGCAGCCCTCATTCTGCTGATTTCAGTTTCTCCTATTTCTACTTTTAAGCCAAAATTCAGATGAATGAAAAACAAAAAAGGCAAGAAAAATTCTAACTCTCGGACCTGAAATTCATGAAAGAATGAACAAACATGTTCACCAGCAGATCGTGAAGCAAACCAACATACCATCAATAAGTTAGTCAATTGATGCATAATTATTGAGTTTAAGGTGTTGTGTGTATTCTGGATTGGGAGGCTCCTGTGGCTTCCCCAGGGTCCTCTAGAACAGGTATTTAGGAATGTCCCACACCTGGAAGGCTGTTTCTGTTTTCAATCAGCATCCAATAAAAGAACAGATAGAACTTATAGAAAAGATAGAGCTAAGTAGAGAACAAATAGAAGACTATGGAAAGACCTGGGCAAAGGGAATCTTTGAAATAAATAAACCTTGACTAGTCAATCCATTCGCAAATATTTACTGAAGAGCTGGTATACGCTGTCAGTGTCTATGTTCTATTGGCGACATAACAGCATTCTTCCCTCTGTGCCTCAGTCTTCTCAGCTGTAAATTGGGGATAATAATAGTACCTTCCTTGGAGGATTGTTGTGAGTGTTAAATGGAATAACATATTTGAGGCATGTAGAACAGTGCCTGGCAGGTGGTAATTATGCAATCAGTATTAAGGAAGGAGACAAATCATAAGCACATAGAAACTGAACAACAATAAAGACATCAATAAAGAGATGTGACAAGGCAGTGTATTATTAATTGCCAAACAAGTGCTTCTCACCTCTGAATGTCAAAAGCGAGGGCATAGAGCTAAGAGAGAGCCAAAAGAGTTTGGTTTCTCTCACTAGCCAAGCACCTGCTTTTTGCACATGTCTGAGAAGCTGCAAATTGGGTCCCTGGAGGGCGTAGCCGTGGTGCCAGACTGCCCAAGTTCAAAGCCCAGCACTGGCACTTACTAGTTGTAGGCTCCTGGGAAAGTTATTTAACTCTTTCAAGTCTCTGTTTCCTTGAATGTCAATGAGGAATGATAATAGTCTCTATTCCACACGTTGGCATGAGAATTAAATAAGAGAGTTCACATAACTCTTGTGATAGAGTACCTGGCATATACAAGTTAAATTGCTTATCTAAATGGGATGCTAAACCAGCCGCTTATTCAAGACCTCCAAAGAAAGAAATTCCACAGTCTGCCACATTGTTTGACCTGCTCCAGTGTTCAAAACTTCCTCCTGTTAGGAAATCCTCCCTGATCTAAGTTTATCTAAGTTGAGAGGGCCATTAGAGATTTTTATAAATCAACTCACTCTACAGATGAGGAAAGTGACCTGGAAGGTTTAAGCAACCTGCCCAAAGTCATCCAGAGCCCAGGTGGCTCCCAATTCTCCTGAAACTCAGATCCACGCTTTTCCTACAAAGTCTACATTAATTGTTTCCCTGTACAGGTCCTCTCATCCCATGCTCATTGTAGCAGGGACCCTTTGGTTCACAACATTCTAAATTTGTAGGCAGACCATTCCAAGCCCTCCATGGTCCAGCCCCTGTCTACCTGGCGGGGCACCCAACACAAAGCATATCCCTCTTCCCCATGTGGGCTCTGGACAAATTGCAAAATCAAACAAAAGGTGCAAACACGGCCGGAACATCACCTACACTACTGATCAAGGCTAAAGTGGAGAATATAGCTGAGTAAGAGAGCCAAGGGGCCTGCCAGCTGACCCTCAATTAGGCAGGTTCCTGCACGCGGGCCCCAGGCGTGTGGACTGGCGCACAGAGACGCAGATTTCCATGTGGCAGACATTCCGGATCCTGAAAGGAGGAAGGACAGGGCTGAGCAGAATACATGCTCTCTATTCTCCAATTCACCCGTCAGAGAAGTCACTGCGCCTCCCCAAGAATGGAGAGAAGTCAGGACAGTGTGTGGGAAAAATCCCCTTTCTTAGAAACAGAGTGGGAACGATTTCCTTTTCTAGTTTCACCTCTATCTAACCACTCCTCCCTTGCTCCTTACTCTCTGGCCCTACAAACCACTTGTAAGCCTTTAGCCCTGCTCTCTTGCTGGTTCTGTTCACATTTTCCCTCTGGAACACAGTACCCGGGCATTTTGAGTCCCCAAATGTCACGTACGAACTTATCTTTCAAAACATAGTTCATGCCTCAGCTTCTGTGTGAAGCTCTTCCTTCCTCTTCTCATTTCCACCCTCAACCCCCAATGGGGTAGAATTGGCCAAGCCCTTCCTTGTGTTCCCATCGTGTTCAGTACAGACGCTCCTCTTAGCCCTTTTAGCACTCTATGCCACTTAATTTCCTGAAGGTAGAGGCCACTCATCTACGTTCAAAGCCTTACACAAGACTTTGAACATGGCAGGTCTTCAGTAACTTTTTCTTGAATAAATGATGTTGAATACTCTTCCTAGGTATATGATATAGCCAAGTCCTTGTCTTTTTCCCATACTATTGGAATCTCATTCTTTCATTTACCCATCAAGTGTCAGTAGGCGCATGACACTGTGTTAGGTACTGCAAAGATACATAGTTTGTGGCCTCCCCTTTCTAGAATCATAGAGTCTACTTGTAAAGATCAGGTATGTTCACGTGAAACAATCATGTATGTTTGTTCACACACAAACATGTATGTGCATGATGGATGCAAGTGCTTCTTTGCACCCATTGAACACTGTATAATTTACAAAGCTAAAGCTGCACAATCTGCCATTTGGTCTAATGACCACCCTGTGAGTCAGAGTGCACTCGCCAGCCCTATTTGACAGTTTAGGAAATTGGGCTTGAGAAGCATCAGATGATTTACCCAAACATACACAGCTGACAGATGACTGACAGAGCTGGAGCTTGAATCCAGACATCTGGCTCTTAATCCAGTGTGGTCTTCACATTAAGCAGCCAAACAAGTGATACAATGGAGGCTGTCTGGTTACACCGTGAGGGGAGAGTGGCAAGTACACCCTGCTTGTGTCCCTATAACTTCTGGCCAGGCTCCAAGGCCAGTGTGTGTGTGTGCTGGCCTCCTGAATCCCAGCACCCCACCCTTTGATCAAAATCTGCCAGCAGATGAAGCCTAGAGTCTTTCTGCCAAACTTTCTGGGAAAAGTTAAAGAAGTTTAGGGGCTGAGAAAAGTATTACCTAAGGTGGAATGTTAGCTATCCAGCTGCACTGAACAAACTTGAGTTTGAAAGCAATGCAAATATATATGTATATAATATTAAAGTTTTAATAGAGTCCTGCTGTCCTAGCACTGAAGCTTCAGCTTTCTATGAAAATCTTCATATCAAAAATGTCTCTTGGAGACTGGGTGGGATGGTGGTGGAATGAACAAATTTGAGTGGGAATTGAGTGACTTCCTGGCCAAAAGAGGAATTATGATAAACAAGCCAGGAAATGGAAATCATTCAGATCTGAGAAAGAGAGTGCTGTTTGTTCCTCTGTCTGAACAAGTGACTGCAGTTTCCTATATTTAGATTTCACTTGAACAATATAGGTCTTTCCAAGTCTTCTGCCTTACTCTCCTTGTTATAGTGCATGTAATTTCCCTTAAAACACTTCAGCGTAGACAACATGATGTGTATTGTGAGTGCAAGTTAACTCTAATCGACATTCATGAATATTGGAGACACATACTCAGAGATGAACACCACAGAAGAAGGACATAAAACACTTCAGCTCTCCTGATCTAAACCTGTATCTGAGAACTGGTTAATTAGCATAAAGGATGGCGAAATATTTTTTCACTGGTGAAGTAAATGGTGTTCAAAATAAATGATTGCCTAGAAAATTTGTAAAGGCATGTCTTCCCTTGCATGATTCTGGTGATCTACCACCTTCAGAGGGCTGCTCTTGACCTGGAATTTCATTTATGCTCCGTACCCCACACTTGGTAGAAGATGTGTGTGCTGATTCTGCTGTCAGAATGTTTGATGCATTTGCCTTGGCTCGCTTGGGGTAAATCTTCCATGCAGTGTGCTTGTCAGATTGCCTAAAAGGACTGAGAGTGGGGTCATCCCGAGCTTATGGATCGGCTTACATGATTGTTTGGGGACCTGAGTGCTGATCAATATCAAAATGTGCTAGAATGGGGTCCGAGACTTGCTTTTCTTGTTGCCTCTGCCACCAGGGAGCCAGGCTGTGGAGGAAGAAGACATGGAGTTCCACCCACCCCTAACTGTTGGAGGTGACCAAAATTTACCACTAGATTGTGTCAACTACTAATGGCCAAAGTGGCTTTAGGTCCTTTTGCAAAAGCCCTTAACAATCCTCTCCATTCTAAACAACCCCTCCATCCTTAACAATCCCCTTCATGCTTTTCACCTTCTTTCTTCCTTCCTCATACAGTTCTGTCAAATGACACCCAATCAAAGGAAAGGGTGCCAACAATTTTTACTGAACACTTATTCTGTGCCCTTTATATGCATTATTTCCTTTAATCCACATTTCTAAAAATGTAGTATCACTATCCCATTTAACAAAAGTTGAATCCCAGAGGGATTAAGAAACCACCCCAACACTGCACAGCTAGTACAAGATAAAGCTGAGATTTCAAAAGCTTGGAATCAAGAACTCATGGTCTTTTCAGCAGACAACTTCACAAACTATTTTGAAGAGGGCTAATAATTGTTAGCACTTTATGCTCTTACATCAGATGGCTTCACCTGGGGTTTCTGAAAAAGAGAAAACCAATCATAATGACCTGTGGTCACCTTTTCCTTTCAAGACCATCCTTCTGCTGAAAACAAGGAGAACTCATTCCCTCTGCGTAGAAAAGCTTTGCTTATGCTCTCCAACTGCTCTCCAGAAAACCTTACCAATGGTTAGACCATGATGGAGTGACAATTAGACAAGATGGAAGGGAATCCATATGGTGTCAAGAAGTACCTGAGGCCTATAAAGATATGCTTCATTCAGTTAGTTTGAACCATTATTACCTCCAAAGCCAAAGCATGGCTGGCCCTCCTGTTTCCACAGACTCCCTCCCACTGGCCTTTGACAACTTCTTTTCCCCTTTGAGGCTTCTTACCTGGAATTTGGCCCGATTTCCCCTGGATCAAGAAGCATTATTTACTAAGGCTTGCAGACCCTACAGATGACCCTGAGCCGTGCATAGTTTAGGCCTACTCATTAACTGCCTCAAAGAAATTTATCTAGTGTCTTCCTTTTATCCTTTCATAGGTGCGTCTGTAAAAGAACATGAGTTGTTAGAATCCTGTTTGCTAAGTGTTCTCTGTCTCTAAGACTGACTTTCCAAGCATGCTCTGGACTATTCTGCATTCAGTTCTGGGGATCATTGAGTGAGTTCAGAGGATAGGATCCTGATAAGGAAAGCTCAGGAGATCAGGCGTATGAGGTCAGTTCAAGGACTACAGGGGGAAGGTCAAGACAGAGAGTTAAGTTCCCATTCTGAGGCCATTATTATTCTGAAAAGATAACCAGAGCAATTAGAATATAAAAGGAGAACATTAAAATGAAAAGCTGTACTTTAAATTAAGGTAGACATTTTTGTGCAATTCATATTTAATAGAAAGATAAAGTTTTCCATGGCTGGAAGCCAAATTCTGGAGCAGAAAGAGGTGGACTGGAGTTCAGCTGCTGTGGAATAATAGGGAATTAAAATATATAGATACGAGCAAATAAAACAATATTGGGTAAACACTACACGGGTCATAGTTAAAGAGACAATTTGTGAATTGGAAGACAGTTCTGAGGAATTCACTCAGAACACAGCTCAGAAAGACAAAGAGATAAATATGAAAGAGTTGTAAGAGACAGACGGGGAAGGTAGATTGAGAAGGTTCTGACACATCTCTAATCATTTCAATGAAAGAAAAAGAGTGACTGGGGGAGAAGCAATACTTAAAGAAGTCATGGCTAAGAATTTTTAAGGACGGAAGAAAGTCATGAAATTTCAGATTAAAAGCACATACCGTATACAGGGCAGCATTTAAAAAACAAAACAAAATATTTCATGGCAAAATTGAAGTACACCAAAGATAAGGAGAAAATCTTAAACTGAACGTGTTGGGGTTAGGGTAGGGAGAAAGGGACCTGTCTTCAGATATCTGAAAAGCTGTGTCTTGGAAGAAGAGTTAGTCAGGATGCCTCTGAGTCCCTCAGAGGGTGACCCAGGACCTAGGAGTAGAAATCACAGGGAAGCAGATTTTAAGTGAGTTTAAGGAAGAACATTCCAATAATAGGGGTGCTCCAGAATGTACAGCTTGCCTCATAATAAGGAAATGAGTTCTCTGTCACTAGAAAGTTTCCTTCCTACATAGAGTGTAGGCAAAGGGCACTGGAGGAAGGCAGGCAGATTTGGGAGGGATTGGATGGCTGAGGCTGGGGTAGTGAGACTTGGGCTATTTGAGCAGCTTAAACATTGTGGGAAATGGGGACTGGAGGATGCAGGGAAATGGAGAGAAAACAGCAGTGCCCAAAGGGGAAATGTGATTTTACCTCTGTAATGATTTGTTTGGGTCTGTCCACTTGCTTGTCATTTTTGAGATGAACTATATACCTTTCTTCAAATTCTACTCCACAACCTCCCCTAGAGTTAGGCAATTTTCTCTTTCATCAACCTGTTTCTTCTCCTACCTGGACCTTTTAGCAGAGTTATTCACCATCTTGAAACTGCCCACCCTCATCACCTTTCCCAGAGGAGATTAGACAGCCAACATAAAACTTAACAGATATTTCCATATATGAAGGTGTCATTGGAAGGTATCTGTTCCTGAGCCCTTTTTCCCTTAATTTCCTGATGTAGAAGACAGAGTGACTGCTCTAAAATCATGACGACTCAGATCAGCAGGCTGTTCTGTTTTACAAGGCTCTGTTATGGACACTAACCTCATTTAATTTTTCACAAAAGAGGTGAAGCAGTCATTATCACTACCAGGAAATCAAAGATCAGGAAGGTTATAGAACATGTCTATGGACAAAAACCAACACTCAGCAACGAATCAAGTGCCTAGGTTTCCAGATCAAGAGATGGTTGGTCACCCCAGGTGATTGAAGCCGTCTGGTCTACAAGCAAATTGAGAGATGGTTCTAACGACCACATTGCCTCCAGGAGGGAGGTTTTGTCTACTGGGCATTGCCTCTCATCTGCCTGCCTGCTGTGCTACCCTGAGTGGGCTCTGTAGTCTTTTACACTCCTAACTGATACTCCAAAGAGATATTCCCAGAGAGCCATGGTTATGGAAGTCAAGAGAATGAGTCTCAGCCCTAACCCCTGGCAGAGAGTCAGCACCCAGTAAATGTGTCTTGCATTGAATTAGAATTACAGCTAAACTGACCACCAGTGGGCTGGCCAGGAAACCAACCAGTATATTTCACTCCCAGTGTTCACTGGGCTCTAGCTACTCTGGCCTTTTGTTGGTCCTTGAACAGACCAACTTCACTCTTGCCTTGAGTCTGGATTTTCCTCGCCCACTCTCTCTCCTTCAGTTTTCCCTCAAATAGCTTTGCCAGGCCACCCTATTTATAATCCCAGCCCCATTCCAGTACTCCTTATTCCCTTTCCCTATTGTATTCCTTTCAATGGCACTTAGGATCATCTGCCATATATATTTTACTTGTTTATTTGTGGGTTATCTGTCTCCCCTGACCAGGAAATACGCCCCTTGAGGACAAGGGCTTTGTTCCCCACGGGTTGGTCAGCACAGTGACTGCCTTTTGTTCAGATGTATTTGTTGAATGAATGAATGAACGAATTCATTTATAATATTGTTTCTATGGACTTCCAGATTCAAACCACTAATTTATAAGCTGACTTTTGGAACATAACTCAGTTCACAAATAGGGACGTTCTGGACATTTGTGTGTGTTAATAATGAAATACAGAAATGACGTTTACTAGGTCATTTAAGCCCATTCTCACCTCAGGTTGAACTGTGGACCACCCAAACCTTGAGATAGGAACAGGGAAGAAGATTCACAGGGCCCCGAGGTCAGCTTGAAGCTACGTGGGGACAGAGCGGGGGCTTTGCCGATTGGAAGTTGAAGCAGAAAGCCTGGAACTAAAGAAAAGAAGAGGGAGAACAGCCATCCAGCTGTGGAAAGCGAAAATCCACTGTGAGTCTAGGGCAGCAAGGGCCAAAGAAAGTCTCCATTATGATGCCAAGGAGGGAACCTCGGGGGTGAGGGGGCCATTTAGGGAAGGAGCACAAGGTGCACAGGGAGAGTGGGGGAGTGCTGAACTGTGTGTGAGGGTGAGAGCACGCGGGAGGAAGAGAGGGCTGGACCTGGGGGTTTCCAGAGGAGGTTCGTGGGGGCCGGTGGTCCTGCAGCTGACCTTGAAACGTGGGTGGGTCTACAGCCTCAGCGGGGAAGGAGTGCTTGTCCTAACCTGGGCCAGGAGAACTGGTGCTGCAGAAACAGGGACCAGGGTGCCACAGCACAAAGCCCTGTGCTAGCAAATCTAAAAATACCTGCCCTCTCTATTTTTTTCTTTCCCTCTTGGTCTCTTTTCTTCTCACCCTCCTTCCTATTTTCTTCCTTCTCTGATGATCCTTTCTGGCAATGCTGGGACTCACTTGCTTATTCCCCCCCTCGGGAAGCTCCCCACCCCCATTGGTGGGCCAAACCTTTACAGGACTCCCTGCTGTTCAGGTACAGGCCAGCAGCTGCTCCAAAGGCCCCCAACCCCCTCGACTCAGTTCTCTCAAATGCCAATTAACAGGTGTCAGAAATGCTGGCCCCAACTAAGAGACCCACGTCTGCATAACAACTCAACTATTTTGGCTGTCCACCCCACGAGCATAAATATCGTGGTGTTTGAGCCCCTGGGGCCTGTGGAGTTTACAAGTATGCTGTCAAGATCTCTTCATTGGGCAAGCGCTTGAAGTGCTGCCAGAAAGCCAGGGGACTCCTGTGCTTTTATGTGTTCCCAAGCGCAGGCCGTCCTGGCTCCTGGAGGGGCCCTCTGGGGACCCAGTGTCGGTGTGAATCTCAAACAGCAAGCTGACATTCCGGTTGGGAGTGTGACAGTGCATGCCTGGGTGATGATGCCAGGGCGGCAGGTGACACGGGTCCACCGCAGAGGGGGAGAGTAACTGGAGTGGCTTCTAGTTACATGTCCTCAGAGCTCCGAAGGATGGAATCAGGGTTGGGGGAACGGTTGTAAAATGACGTTACAAAATCCGGATGTCCTGATCAAATAGAGACCACTGAGATGGGGCATTCAGAGATGAGTGTTCCCAAAAAAGGCATCCGACTTGGGCTAATCTAGGATTAAGGACATTACAAGCCAGAGAGACAGACCACTGTCAGCCAGTGAACACACACACACACACACACACACACACGCACGCACAGTCTGCCAGACACCAAGAGAAAGAGTAGGCATCCATCTGATGCCCCCTAGATGCCTCCCAGAGGAATTCCTCTTTCTGGGCACTCTCCCTCCTCCCTCCCCCAGGCCTCATGCTGGCCACTGAGGTTCTAACTCAGGGTAAACATCTGAAAACAGAGTGGCTGCCAGAGAGGAGAAAAAAGAGGCCAGGGTGGAATGGGATGGGGTGGGGCATGGCGACAGGAAGAGCTCAAAAGATTCTCAAGTTGGGTGGCTACCAAGGTTGGCTTGTCCCTGAGGGCACTTGGGTCCTGGCCTGGCAGGTGTAGGGGAGCGGGTATAATGCGCACTTCTGCCGGTGAGGGCAGCCTTTCCTCTCTCTTGTCCCGCTTGGGGTTCAGATCTGGTAGAGCTTGGTGGACCGTTTATAAACTTGGCTCCACCCAGACAAGAACTGTATCACATGGTTTGAGTAGACTTTGCCTCACCCACTTTGGGGTCTGCACAGCAAGTTGGAAAAATCCACAAAAGAGGCATGATTCGGGGGCTACTGAGATATCCCCACAGGATCAGCCTGGTTATGCCTTTGTGATCATTGTTCTAAAAACTCCAATGAGGAAGGCTTTCCAGATTTCCCTAGCTCTGTCACCACTTGTCACAGAAGCCCCGGATGTAACAGAGTTTACCTTTGTGGGAACCAACCCCCAGAGAGACGCATACTTCTCTGGTGGCAAAATCCAGCTCCTTGGTCCCTAATAAAAACTCTTTCTGCTACACTAGTCCTTGTTCTCTCAGCCTTGTACACAGCTCCCTAACTTATCAAGATGCGGCGATAAAGTACTATAAGTAAATGCATGCTTTGGAATATTTCCTCTTCCCTGAAGTAGGCTGTAAACCCTTTGTGAGTAAAGAGAGGTGGCCTTTATTCCTTTGCTCCCTGGTCCTGAGTTAATTTTATACTCTCTGTGCAGTGTTTACCTCATGTGCTCCTGGCCGCTGACCATTTAAGGGGAAAACAGCCCTGAACTGCCCTGAGAAATGCCTGGATGAGCCTAACAAGAATCCTAAAATGATGTCGAGTCCTGTCCCTCAATTGTTAGGATTTGCAAGAAGTCGTCTGCCTCTAAGAGAAAGCCAGATGCCAGTAGAAGTGAAATAGGAAGTTTTCAAAAGGATCAGGTCAGCTCTCCTGAAATCTTGTCAGATGAAGATAGAAAACAAATAAATTTCGCCCAACACAAGAAAACAATTTATTTCTCTGCTCCATGGTGGCCAGAGGCCCCTGAGCTATAAAATCTGAAGGGAGCGTAGGTTTCAGAAGGTTGTTGGTGGGGTCATTTTTATCGTACAGTTCATGGCCCCAGGATGGCCAAAGGGGAGTGTTAGACTCACGAATCGCCCTTTTCGGGGCAGGGCCGCTCTGGGCAGACATTTCGCTGATCATAATCACTTTTATATGTAACTGGACCTTAATTCATTTGGTAGTCTGAGCTACGGAAGGGCGGCACAGATTAGAGAGCTATGTCTGTAACTGTTGAAATCTGTGCCTGGCGTGCATTTGTGGGGAAATTAAAAATAAAATGAAGCTCATCTGAAAAATGTGTGGACTAGAATTAGCTGTCTCCTGACCGGTCACGCATGGAGCTTGTCGGAGATGACAAGGACAGAAAAGTGAGACCTGGGGAGCAGATCAGGCCGCGCTGCCCGCCAGGCCCTTCGGAGTCTGTCATAATTTATAATGGATTATCTTAGGAAATAGATGAGGACGGCTTGTGTTCAGGAGCCAGGAAAGACTACTTTGGTTTTAAAAAAATAGCCCAGAAAACATGTCTCAGAAACGCGTGACCCATTGTTATTTATTCCGCAAGGTATTTAATGACTTGACTTGGTTTGAATTAACTCATCAAATCCTCTGCTATGAACATGACGTTTGAAGGGAGTAAACATCACCAGGCCAGGTAAATGGTATCCATTTTTAGTGCTGGTGTTGGGCCTCCTGCTTGCACGTTTTGCCATAAGGTCGCTATTCAAATGTACTGGAGTTTTTATAGTTTATACCTTGAGTTTCAAAAACTGGGTCTTACACACACACACACGCACGCGCGCGCACACACACACACACACACACACACACACACCCCTGGGGGTATTTTCCCTCTGTGACTTCTCTCTTCTTCCAAAGCTGCCCTTAATGGCCACTTCATTTGATTTCAGCAAATGTAATTGCTCTGGACCAACGACATTTGGGTGCATACAGAGAGAAAAGAGCAGTAGCATCTTTTGACTCCTCTGCACAATGTGATGGTACCTTATATAAATTCTGTTTACCTTCACAAAGACCCTTGGAGCACTATCATTCTGCTGATTTTACTGGTGAGGCAATTGATGTATGGAGCGATCACATGACTTGCCAAGTCTACCATCCTATAAGTGGCCTCACTGGGCTTTGAACCCAGATCACTGTGGCTTCAAGCCTGAAAGGGTACACCCAGTCGAGGTGAAGTCAGAAGCCTACTGTAACTGGGCAGGATCTGTGGTATCGGAGGAATTCTGATGCAGCAGCCAGCTCCATCTCAGTCCTTCTCTCATCCAACCTAGTCCTCAAATCCAGGTTTCTTTTCCTGGAAACAATTATGGGGAAAAAAATGCACTTCAAACTTGCAAAGGTAATAGCAATTAAACAACTCCCTTTCCGTTGTCAGCTGGTTTCTCTGCCTTAGTAGAAAGTCTAATGGGCTGTTTTACAGGGATGACAGAGACAGATAATGAAAGTCAAGCTTGTGCACAAAGCTTCTGTGAAAGCTTGGTAATTAGCGGCTTTGCATTGTTCTTTAATAACAGTCACCTTTTAGCACGATGCCATCAAGGCACAAACTCCTAAGTGTATTTGCATTTCAGCCACGTTCTTTGTGAACACAGCCGCTAGTTTTTCATTCAGAGGAGCTGCATTTCAACCTCTGTAGAAAGAAGGACCAAGAGGTAGCTGTTTTGCCCAAAATGTATCCAAACACTTAGTGCATCAGAGGTGAGATATGAACGTTCACAAATAGGTTTCCGGGTAAGCTTCAGGATTGAAAGGAAGGGCTGATGAGAAGCCTGGATGTGAAATACAGTCCCAGCCTGCCTACGTGAAATCATCTGTGTCACACAACAATGGAGTGTGTGTGTGTGTGTGTGTGTGTGAGTGTGACTCACAGTGGGGAAAGTTCAGTGTGTTCCTCAACAACGACTTGTGTAGCCTGTGGCATAGCGGATGTCAGAGGCCATCTGCTATTGAGGGATCTCCAAAACAACAGAGCCCCAAGCACTTTCATTCCTGCCCAACAGATGCATCACTTCTGCCACTGAGGTGGAAGGAAAAGGGACCAAACCTTTAACAGGCACCTACTACATGCCAGGACCATACTAGGTGCATTCTCAAATCTTCTTAATCCTCACCACAGCCCTCTGAGGTCTTCTTCCCTTTTTAGAGATGAGGAAATTGAAACTAAGACAGGTTAGGTTACTTGCCAAACGTTACATAACCAGTCGGCAGCCTGAGAGTCAAGTCCACATGTATCGGACTCCCAAACTGAACTCTTTGTCCCCTGTTAAAATGTGACTGTCCCTGGGAAAGGCAGCACGTGGGACTCTATCAGTCATTCACACTGTACTGTAATGGATTGACCCTACCCTCTCCTGAGAGAAAGTTTTGCTTAAAAAGTCTAAAGGTTGGGCTTCCCTGGTGGCTCAGTGGTTGAGAGTCCGCCTGCCGATGCAGGGGACATGGGTTCGTGCCGCGGTCCGGGAAGATCCCACATGCCGCGGAGCAGCTGGGCCCGTGAGCCATGGTCGCTGAGCCTGCGCATCTGGAGCCTGTGCTCCGTAACGGGAGAGGCCACAGCAGTGAGAGGCCCGCATATCGCAAAAAGGACTGAAATCATATTAAGTATCTTTTCCAACCACAATGGTATGAAACTAGAAATCAATTACAGGAAGAAAACTGGAAAAATCAGGAATATGTGGACATTAAACATGCTACTGAACAACCAATTGATCAATGAAGAAATCAAAGAAATAAAAAATATCTTGAGAAATGAAAATGGGAATACAAAATACCAAAACTTATAGGATACAGCAAAGTAGTGATAAGAGGGAAGTTCATAGAGATGAATGCCTACCTCCAGAAATAATAAATTCTCAAATAAACAACCTAAATTTACACCTCAAAAAAAAAAAAAAAAAAAAAAAAAAAGCCTAAAGGTTCTAGATTCCACAAAGGGAAAGAAAGAGCACAGAAAAAGGGGATGGTAACCACAAAGACACACGTCAGTCGCTTACTGATTTTGTTCAGCCGCGAATATCTCTGGTGGCCTCAACAGAGCAGGTGACAGGGGAAAGGAAGTGTGCTATACAGTGTCTTTCTTCAACTCTCATTTCTGAGAAGAGAGTGAAGGATGGAAATGCTGCTAATGTTCCAGGAGAAGGAAGAGAGGGCTTATTTTTAATTTAGGGTAGCACAACTCAGGATACAAAAGCAGCGCCCCTACCTAGGCTGCAGCGTGGACCGGGGTCTGCAGAGCCTCCGGGCTGAGTGGGTCTGGGAGTTTCCCCCTGGTCGCTTTCCCCAGACCCCTCTGCTTAGCACCACTCATTTGGCCTCTGGGATGTAAGAACTGGCTGTCTCCCTTCCGAGCTATGTGGGCTCCAGCATGTGGCTTGCCCTCTCTGTTTCTTCGTTAGTGAAGTGGAAATCAGAATGCCTACCTCACAATATCCTTGTGAGAATCCAATAAGATAACGTGTCAGTAGCACTTAGTAAATGGTAACTAATGCGACCATATAATCTGTAGTCAGGATATAAGCGGAATTTTGATCAGAAAGTTTTGGGGCCAAGTTGACCTTAGCCATCAACAAAACTTTCACTTGCTACACTGTGTAAACTGAGGGGTGACAGAAGGACTTTCATCTCTAAACTCCAAACTATCTCCTTTATGCAAAAGCCACAATGTCTGAAATTTCACATTCAGGATATATTCCTTTGCTAATTCCTTTGCCCCAAACATCCTTTTCTTAATTCTTTTGATGGGTAACACGTTAAATTGGTGGCTACCAACACTGGCTGCCCATTGGAATTGTCTGGGGAGCTTTTAATAAATGCTGTTGCCTGGGCCGCACCCCAGATCCCCCAAATTAGAATCTCTGGGAGGAACCCAGGCATTAAAAAAAAAATACTTGCCAAGTGTTTCCAAGTCGCCAAAGTTGAGAACCCCTGCATTAAATTACTTTACTCCATTAGAATGTAAGCTATACAGCATGGTGTCCTCAAAGTTTACTTACAAGCTTACTCTTGTTGTTATTGATTTAAAAAGATGTTGGTGACTCTAAATTCTATTTAGCAAGAGCCAGAGATGAGGTGAAGAACAGGGAGCTAAAAGGCACAGAAAGGAGAAATAAGCTCTAGGTAATTACAGAACAAGGCATACTTCTATGGAAATTCAGCTGTTTATCATTATGATGATATTTCTAACAGGAAAGGACAGATCTCTTGGAAAGAGGGACAGACACTACACTAGGATGGAAAAATATTTTTAATTTTAAATCCTTTTTTGTGGTTTCTATTTCCTGCT
>NW_006795398.1:846393-866205 GCF_000442215.2 Lipotes vexillifer
TGCTGAAATGTCCCATCTTTTCATTAATTTTGAACCTATTTTTCTTCATATCACTGAACATATTTAAAATAGACGATTTAAATATTCATCTGTGAACTCCAAAATGTAAGCTACCTTAGGATTTCTTTCTCAAAAAATGGGTCACATTTTCCTATTTCTTTCTTTGTCAGGTAAATTTGTTTGTCTCTTGATTATTGCAATGTTAAGTTGTAGACACTCTGCATTTAATTTCTTTGTTTTAGCAGCAATCAAGATGGTTGGATTCAAACTTCACACTCTATCTCTTGGGTAGCACCGCAAATCTAAGTTCCATTCTTTTAGCCTTAGATGGGCCTCTCAGTCTGCTCTTGTAATAGCTGAGGGGTCAGCCAGAGATTTGAGCAGTTCACACTCAGACCTTGGAGCTCTGCCTTTCTGGTTCTTTCCAGGAATCTCTTTACTTTCTTGTGGCTGCGGTTGCCCTGAATCCTCTAGCTCTACAAGCCAATAAGATTGAGAGTTTCTTTCAGAGTTTTTGCCACCCTGTATGTTATAGACTGAAACCAGCCTTCATAAAAAAGAGGAGGGAACTCACCCCATAATGTTTCCTTCTTCTAAGTGACTATCCAAAATCTGTCCCCTGAATCTACCTTTCCAGTGCCTTCGAGTGGTTGATTTTATTTGGTCTGTAGTTTATGGTTGGTCTGGTAGGGGATTACTTGTTTATACTGTAAGCAGAACCAGTCTATACATTTATTTTAGGTTTTCAACTTTGCTGCCATTGGGAAATGATCTCATAATTACTTTAATTTCATTAGAATCTATATTACATTTCCATATTCATTCCTAATCTTTGTGCTCTTTTTATTTTTATTTTACTTATTTATTTTTGCGGTACGCGGGCCTCTCACTGTTGTGGCCTCTCCCGTTGCGGAGCACAGGCTCCGGACGCGCAGGCTCAGCGGCCATGGCTCATGGGCCCAGCCGCTCCACGGCATGTGGGATCTTCCCGGACCGGGGCACGAACCCATGTCCCCTGCCTCGGCAGGCGGACTCTCAACCACTGCGCCACCAGGGAAGCCCCTTTTTGCTCTTTTTAACCTTAATCAGACTCACAAGGGTTGTTTTTTTTGTTTGTTTTCCTTCTTCTATTTTGTAGATATTTTCAAAGAACTGATTTGGGAATTTATCCTCGTTTCTAATTTTTTCTTTGTTTATGTCAGCTTAAATATTTGTAATTCTGGGAGGAAATTATAAGAAATAATTGTGTGTAAGAATTTGGGCTGGAATAAGGAGATGTGAAAAGTAAGTTTTTCATTTTAATTCGTCTATGACCCAGAAGTTAGAGGGGTGCTTAAGAATATAGAGAAGCAATAGGGAAGACGATCCTATTCCCACTGTCTTACTGGTCTTGGACCATTTTATCTGCATCTTAGAACAACTTCCTTGCTTTCTATGAGGTCTGTAGTCATCTTGTTCTAAAAGGCCTACTTAAAGGCCTTTGTTGAAACATTGATGACAAGAAACTGGAATAATCCAGCCAAGCTCTGACATCAAAGAGGAATAAGGACATAATCAATGAGACTGGAAGAATGGAACTGTTTCTCCAAGATAACATAAATGGGCTGGAACTAAAGCATTTCCAAATGCAACCATGTCTAAGAAACTGACAGTGAAATTATACATGTGACAAAGACTTCTCCCCATGATAGAGCTTTTCTCAAAGCTGATAAAATACTATTTTTTGTGACCATTTACAAAGCCTGGATATTGTTAAGTGGTAGCAATGAAATGTCAAAGGGAAGCTTATCTATAAGCTTTAGTACTGGCCAGCTCCTGAGTACTCCAACTCCCCAAACCTGGAGAGGATAATACAGCAGGAGAAACAAGGGATCCCTGAATAGGTCATTAGTCTGCCAACTGTTCCTGAGTACAACAAACATTTGGGACCCCTACCCATTCTGTTTGAAGGAAGATATACTCCCTTAGCTCTAGCAAAAGTGACTTATTCATTGTTTTGGGGACATGCCCTGTGGGTTCAGGGCACTCTGTATGCAAAGCACAGAAGGGGTGCCAAGACATGCTCTAGGCTGTGATCAAAGCATTTTATCTAAAAGGCACAAGAAAGTCTATTCCTCCAAGCGAATGATGGGTGAATGTACAAACTTTAGTTATTTGTGCATATGCTTTGCCTCCAAAGTTTGAAGCTCTTTAAAAGTAAGGCTCATTGCGGGGGTGGGAGGGAGGGATAAATTAGGAGTTTAGGATGAACATATACACACTATTATATATAAAATAGATAACCAACAAGGACCTACTGTTTAGCACAGGGAACTCTACTCAATATTTTGTAATAATCTATAAGGTAAAAGAATCTGAAAAAAAATAGGTATATATGTATATACAGCTGAGTCACTTTGCTGTACACCTGAAACTAACGCAACATTGTAAATCAAGTATACTCCAATTAAAAAAAAGTAAGGCTTGTGCTTGCTTCTATTTTTTGTTGTCCACAGCGTTTAGCATAAAGCCTAGCACACAGTAAATATTTGATAAATATTTCTTGTTTCCATCTAGGTCCTTTCAAATAATTAATGAATAAATAACTGCCTTTACTACTGCCATAGTCTATTATCATCCCCTCCCCATCAATTTACTCACCAATCAAAACTATAACAATTTCACTAATAAAAGCTCAAGAGGCACGTCCTGAAAAGACATGGATTACTAAGTAATAGAAGCCAATCTAAAAAGGTTACATATTGTATGATTCCAACTGTATGACATTCTGGGAAAAGCAAAACCACGGAGACAGTAAAAAGATCAGTGGTTTCCAGGGTTTAAAGGGGAGGGATGAACAAGCAGAGCGCAAAGGATTTTTAGAGTGGTGAAACTATTCCATATGAAACTATAATGGCCGATGCATGTCATTATAAGTTTGTCAAAACCCATAAAATGTACAATATACAAGAGTGAACTCTAAAGTAAACTATGGACTGGGATAATGATGATAATGATGTGTGATAATGATGTGTCAATGTAGTTTGTAACAAATTGTACCACTCTGGAGTGAGATGCTCATAGCGGGGAAGCTGTGCATGCATGAGAGCAAGGATATGTGGGAACTCACTGTACTTTTGCTGTGAATCTAAAACTGCTCTAAAAAAATAAATTTGAGTTTTTTAAAAAGTCATCTCTTTTCAATGCCTTTAATGGATCCTCTCTGTATTTGTCATAAATAGCAAACCCCTTAGCCTTGCACCAAAGGCCAACCATGAGTTGCCAACTTCTTTCAGGGAAAGGAGATCTCTTTTCCGTGCTTCTCATCTCCCCACGAAACCCTTATGTCTCACTTGTCCTTTCCCCTGTTGCCATCTTAGAGTCCTTCAAGACACATTCAAATACCACCTTCTCCACCATTCTCTTTCCATTCTCTACATTTTTCAGAAGTTATAGTTCCTACCTCTAAACTCCAGTAGCCAGCCACATCTCTATGGCATCACATTCTACCTTGTTTTTTGTGTACATAGCTCACTCAAACCAAATGATTGTCAGTAGGGACTATTTATGATGTATTCTTGTATCTCCCACTGCACCTAGCATAGTGCCTTGCTATTAGATGCTTTAAAAAAGTTGCTAAATAAATATTAAACAAATATCCTATTTACTGTGCTATATCACCCCAAAATTTCACATGCATTTTATTAGATACTTTTATTCTGGATAAAATAATTTAACCCAAAGGAATAAGGTAAGACTTTTCAGAAGACTCATTAGTGAGACATTTTGGGAAGGTGAGCATGTTCATCCATTAATCATAACTTAATAGCCCCATGCCTTTACTTATAAGCCACCCTTACAAAAAGTCACCTCACACACCTTGAACACATCTTTCCCCACTGCAGTGGCAGAAGAACCTAGGTTCCTAGGAAGGCAGTTGGAGCAGATGTTTTCCGGTTTCTCGGCCATTGTCCATGCCTCCCTTCCTTTGCTTTGGTTCAGGCCTGCACCCTTTCTTTACATGACTCAGGGAGCAAATTTTGATTAATCTTTGCTATTATAATTTCATCTCCCTTGACAGTTATTGGCTTAGAAAGGAGCATGGATCCAATCTTGGCCAGTAATACATAAGAATTTTCGTGGGGGGTTCTGAGAAAGTTTCTTTACCTATAAGAAAAGATACACAGCAAAAGCAGCCTCTCTTCTGCTGGACATCCTGTAGATGTCATATAGATCCTATGAAAGTCTAGATAATCTATTCTATAAATGTCGACTACTATAAAGTTGTCAAATATCATAAATTTAGGCTTTATTAATTTTGTATTTTCAATAAGACAGTGACTGAACTGAATTTCACCTTTGCTTTAAAAGAATTTTATAAAACCAATTCACAGTGCAAATAATATTTTAGGAAGCATAGTTAAAGAGAGAGGTACTAAAGATGATAAGTGAATGGATAGATTGATGATATTATATTCTGTTCACTCATTCATTTAATCAAGAATTGATAAGCTCCCTTCAGCTGTGATTACAAAGCCCCAGCCTTGAGGAACCATAGAGAATCACTAAGACCAAATTGTGCCAAAATAAACTTTTCTTTTTTAAAAAAAAAATGCTTTCTCTTGGAATGGTAGGTGAAAGAAGTGCTAATTATAGTATATCTAATTAAAAAAATTTTTTTTTGCCAAATAAATAAATTTATTTTTTTAAAAATCTATAAATATATGAACAATGAATGGAAGGGCATATATTAAATACATAGGAGTAGAAGTTGGAGGGACAAGGGAGATGGTAGATGAAGAGAACAGCAAAACGATTAAATGAGTAAAGTTCTCCCCCAGGGATGATCACTTGTCCTGATACCAGGAATGTGATCAACTTTACGATAGACACCTGAGGTCTGATTTCTTTTTTTTTTTCAGGTGTTACTGTATTTTTTTTGTTTTAATTTTTGAATTTTATTTTATTTTTTTATACAGCAGGTGCTTATTAGTCATCAGTTTTATACACATCAGTGTATACATGTCAATCCCAATCGCCCAATTCAGCACACCACCATCCCCACCCCACTGCGGTTTTCCCCGCTTGGTGTCCATACATTTGTTCTCTACATCTGTGTCTCAACCTCTGCCCTGAAAACCGGTTCATCTGTACCAATTTTCTAGGTTCCACATACATGCATTAATATACGATATTTGTTCTTCTCTTTCTGACTTACTTCACTCTGTATGACAGTCTCTAGATCCATCCATATCTCAACAAATGACTCAATTTCATTCCTTTCATGGCTCAGTAATATTCCATTGTATATATGTACCACATCTTCTTTATCCATTTGTCTGTGGATGGGCATTTAGGTTGCTTCCATGACCTGGCTATTGTAAATAGTGCTGCAATGAACATTGGGGTGCATGTGTCTTTTTGAATTATGGTTTTCTCTGGGTATATGCCCGGTAGTGGGATTGCTGGATCACATGGTAATTCTATTTTTAGTTTTTAAAGGAACCTCCATACTGTTCTCCATAGTGGCTGTATCAACTTACATTCCCACCAACAGTGCAAGAGGGTTCCCTTTTCTCCACATCCTCTCCAGCATTTGTTGTCTATAGATTTTCTGATGATACCCATTCTAACTGGTGTGAGGTGATACCTCATTGTAGTTTTGATTTGCATTTCTCTAATAATTAGTGATGTTGAGCAGCTTTCCATGTGCTTCTTGGCCATCTGTATGTCCTCTTTGGAGAAATGTCTATTTAGGTCTTCTGCCCATTTTTTGATTGGGTTGTTTGCTTTTTTAATATTGAGCTGCATGAGCTGTTTATATATTTTGGAGATTAATCCTTGTCCGTTGATTCGTTTGCAAATATTTTCTCTCATTCTGAGGGTTGTCTTTTCATCTTGTTTATGGTTTCCTTTGCTATGCAAAAGCTTTTAAATTTCATTAGGTCTCATTTGTTTATTTTTGTTTTTATTTCCATTACTCTAGGAGGTGGGTCAAAAAAGACTTTGCTGTGATTTATGTCAAGAGTGTTCTTCCTATGTTTTCCTGTAAGAGTTTTATAGTGTCCAGTCTTACATTTAGGTCTCGAATCCATTTTGAGTTTATTTTTGTGTATGGTGTTAGGGAGTGTTCTTATTTCATTCTTTTACATGTAGCTGTCCAGTTTTCCCAGCATCACTTATTGAAGAGACTGTCTTTTCTCCATTGTATATCCTTGCCTCCTTGGTCATAGATTAGTTGACCATAGCTGCATGGGTTTATCTCTGGACTTTCTACCTTGTTCCATTGTTCTATGCTTCTGTTTTTGTGCCAGTAAAATACTGTCTTGATTACTGTAGCTTTGTAGTATAGTCTGAAGTCAGGGAGTCTGATTCCTTCAGCTCTGTTTTTTTCTCTGAAGACTGCTTTGGCTATTCGGGGTCCTTTGTGTCACCATACAAATTTTAAGATTTTTTGTTCTAGTTCCATAAAATATGCCATTGGTAATTTGATAGGGATTGCATTGAATCTGTAGATTGCTTTGGGTAGTAGAGTCATTTTCACAATGTTGATTCTACCAATCCAAGAACATGGTAGATCTCTCCATCTGTTTGTATCACCTTTAATTTCTTTCATCAGTGTCTTATAGTTTTCTGCACACAAGTCTTTTGTCTCCCTAGGTAGGTTTATTCCTAGGTTTTTTATTCTTTTTGTTGCAATGCTAAATGAGAGTGTTTCCTTAATTTCTCTTTCAGATTTTTCATCATTAGTGTATAGGAATGCAAGAGCTTTCTGTGCATTAATTTTGTATCCTGCAACTTTACCAAATTCATTGATTAGCTCTAGTAGTTTCCTGGTAGCATCTTTAGGATTCTCTATGTATAGTATCATGTCATCTGCAACAGTGACAGCTTTACCTTTTCTTTTCCAATTTGAATTCCTTTTATTTCTTTTTCTTCTTTGATTTCCAAGGCTAGGACTTCCAAACTCTCTTAAATAGTAGCAGTGAGAGTGGACATCCTTGGCTTCTTCATGATCTTAGAGGAAATGCTTTCAGTTTTTCACCATTGAGAATGATGTTTGCTGTGAGTTTGTCGTAATTGGCCTTTATTATGTTGAGGTAGGCTCCCTCTATGCCCACTTCCTGGAGAGTTTTTATCATAAATGGATGTTGAATTTTGTCAAAAGCTTTTTCTGCATCTATTGAGATGATCATATGGTTGTTATTCTTCAATTTGTTAATATGGTGTATCACATTGATTGATTTGTGTATATTGAAGAATATTTGCATCCCTGGGATAAATCCCACTTGATCTTGGTGTATGATCCTTTTAATGTGTTGTTGGATTCTGTTTGCTTGTATTTTGTTGAGGATTTTTGCATCTATATTCATCAGTGATATTGGTCTGTAATTTTCTTTTTTTGTAGTATCTTTGTCTGGTTTTGGTATCAGGGTGATGGTTGCCTCATAGAATGAGTTTGGGAGTGTTGTTCCTCTGCAATTTTTTGGAAGAGTTTGAGAAGGATGGGTGTTAGCTATTCTCTAAATGTTTGATAGAATTCACCTGTGAAGCCATCTGGTCCTGGACTTTTGTTTGTTGGAAGATTTTTAATCACAGTTTCAATTTCATTCCTTGTGATTGGTCTGTTCATATTTTCTATTTCTTCCTGGTTCAGTCTTGGAAGGTTATACTTTTCTAAGAATTTGTCCATTTCTTCCAGGTTGTCTATTTTATTGGCATAGAGTTGCTTTTAGTAGTCTTTTAGGATGCTTTGTATTTCTTCAGTGTCTGTTGTAACTTCTCCTATTTCATTTTTAATTTTATTGATTTGAGTCCTCTCCCTCTTTTTCTTGATGAGTCTGGCTAATGGTTTATCAATTTTGTTTACCTTCTCAAAGAACCAGCTTTTAGTTTTATTTGATCTTTGCTATTGTTTTCTTTGTTTCTATTTCATTTATTTCTGCTCTGATCTTTGATTTCTTTCCTTCTGCTAACTTTGGGTTTTGTTTGTTCTTCTTTCTCTAGTTCCTTTAAGTGTAAAGCTAGAATTTTTATTTGAGATTTTTCTTGTTTCTTGAGGTAGGCTTGTATAGCTATAAACTTTCCTCTTAGAACTGGTTTTGCTGCATCCCATAGGTTTTGGATCATCGTGTTTTCATTGTCATTTGTCTCCAGGTATTTTTTGATTTCCTCTTTGATTTCTTCAGTGATCTCCTGGTTATTTAGTAATGTATTGTTTAGCCTCCATGTGTTTGTGTTTTTTATGTTTTTTTCCCTGTAATTGATTTCTAATCTCTTCACGTTGTGGTCAGAAAAGATGCTTGATGTGATTTCAATTTTCTTAAATTTACTGAGGCTTGATTTGTGACCCAAAATGTGATCTGTCCTGGAGAATGTTCCATGTACACTTGAGAAGAAAGTGTAATCTGCTGTTTTGGGGTGGAATGTCCTATAAATATCAATTAAATCTATCTGGTCTATTGTATCATTTAAAGCTTCTGGTTCCTTATTTATTTTCATTTTGGATGATCTGTCCATTGGTGTAAGTGAGGTGTTAAAGTCCCCCACTATTATTGTGTTACTGTCTATTTCCTCTTTTATAGCTGTTAGCATTTTCCTTATGTATTGAGGTGCTCCTATGTTGGGTGCATATATATATATATATAATACTTATATCTTCTCCTTGGATTGACCCCTTGATCATTATGTAGTGTCCTTCCTTGTCTCTTGTAACATTCTTAATTTTAAAGTCTATTTTATCTGATATTAGTATACCTACTCCAGCTTTCTTTTGATTTCCATTTGCATGGAATATTTTTTTCCATCCCCTCACTTTCAGTCTGTATGTGTCCCTAGGTCTGAAGTGGGTCTCTTGTAGACAGCATATATATGGGTCTTGTTTTTGTATCCATTCAGCAGTCCTGTGTCTCTTGGTTGGAGCATTAATCCATTCACGTTTAAGGTAATTATTGATATGTATGTTCCTATGGTCATTTTCTTAATTGTTTTGTGTTTGTTTTTGTAGGTCCTTTTCTTCTCTTGTGTTTCCTACTTAGAGAAGTTCCTTTAGCATTTGTTGTAGAGCGGGCTCGGTGGTGCTGGATTCTCTTAGCTTTTGCTTGTCTGTAAAGCTTTTGATTTCTCCTTCGAATCTGAATGAGATCCTTGCCAGGTAGAGTAATCTTGGTTGTAGGTCCTTCCCTTTCATCACTTTAAGTATATCATGCCATTCCCTTCTGGCTTGTAGAGTTTCTGCTGAGAAATCAGCTGTTAACCTTATGGGAGTTCCCTTGTATGTTATTTGTCATTTTTCCTTTGCTACTTTCAATAATTTTTCTTTGTCTTTAATTTTTGCCAATTTGATTACTATGTGCCTCGGCGTGTTTCTCCTTGGGTTTATCCTGTATGGGACTCGCTGCACTTCCTGGACTTGGGTGGCTATTTCCTTTCCCACGTTAGGGAAGTTTTCGACTATAATCTCTTCAAATATTTTCTTGGGTCCTTTCTCTCTCTCTTCTCCTTCTGGGACCCCTATAATGCGAATGTTGTTCCATTTGATGTTGTCCCAGAGGTCTCTTAGGCTGTCTTCATTTCTTTTCATTCTTTTCTCTTTATTCTGTTCCACAGAAGTGAATTCCACCATTCTGTCTTCCAGGTCATTTATCCGTTCTTCTGCCTCAGTTATTCTGCTATTGATTCCTTCTAGTGTAGTTTTCATTTCATTTATTGTATTGTTCACCTGTTTGTTTGTGCTTTAATTCTTCTAGGTCTTTGTTAAACATTTCTTGCATCTTCTCCATCTTTGCCTCCATTCTTTTTCCGAGGTCCTGGATCATCTTCACTATCATTATTCTGAATTCTTTTTCTGGAAGGTTGCCTATCTCCACTTTATTTTGTTGTTTTTCTGGGGTTTTATCTTGTTCCTTCATCTGGTACATAGCCCTCTGCCTTTTCATCTTGTCTATCTTTCTATGAATGTGGTTTTCATTTTACAGGCTGCAGGATTGTAGTTCTTGCTTCTGCTGTCTGCCCTCTCCTGATTTCTCTTTTTATGAGTTAAGCATTTGGTTCAAGTAAAGTTCAGCAGCTTGAAAAGTACAGTAGTACAGTACAGCAGCTGGCATACAGGGGCTGGCATGCACATTTCCATCTTTGAAAGTTCTCAACTTGAAGGTTCATATGTACGGGACTTATTGTAGTGCTGAGGCTTGTCTTGGGCAGAGGCAAGATGAGTAGATCGCCACACCCAGACACCAGAATCTTAAAAGTTCATATAGGGGTTCAGTCGTATATTCAGTTCAGATGGTCTTAACACCACCTTACTCTCTCAAGGCTTTATCCTTGAAAGAGCATCTACTTTTTAAAATTAGTTAGTTAATTAATTTTTATTTATGGCTGAGTTGGGTCTTTGTTGCTGCATGTGGGCTTTCTCTAGTTGTGGCGAGCAGGGGCTACTCTTCGTTGTGGTGTGTGGGCTTCTCTTTGCAGTGGCTTCTCTTGTTGCAAAGCACGGGCTCCTGGCGCACAGGCTCAGTAGTTGTGGCACGTGGGCTCAGTAGTTGTGGTGCTCGGGCTTAGTTGCTCTGCAGCATGTGGGATCTTCCCGGACCAGGGCTCCAACCCGTGTCCACTGCATTGGCAGGCGGATTCTTAACTACTGCGCCACCAGGGAAGTCCCATATATCTAAATTTTAATCAAGGCATTTGAAACACCTTTTAGGGTAGCATTTCTTTCAATATGAATTTTTGTACAAAGTTCTCTGAAATTCAGTCAATTCACGATTAGAATTGTTAAGATTGAACTTCCATAACTCAAAATTCATGAGATACAAACTGACTTTCTAGTGATTCTAGTCATCAAAGAAGGCCTTTCTTAAGTGTAAGGTGCTATCAATTATTTCTCTCTTTGGAATAATTAGACATGACATTGATCGATTCTCATTTCTCAAGGAATTAGGGGACAAAGGAGGTAAAAATTCAGCTGATCAGTTTCAGACAAATCATCAGATTTGGCCCATATGTCACAGTAGTTCCCTTCCTCTTTCCAGAAATGCTTTTAGTATTAATTGGGGGATATTATAAAACAGTTGAACTTTGGAAAGTCTGTACATCATTAGCATCAGTGAGTTCACAATAGAGTAATCATCACATGGGTACAGCCTGTCACAGGATTGGCACTCCTTCTGAAAAAATCAAACAGAAGAAAAGAGAAAGTCATGGTGGTGGATTCATCCCTTGGGTATCTTTCCTTATGGGCAACTAGATGGTCTTCAAAGCCTGGGCTCCACCAACTGGCACTGGTTTGTCAGGAGTGATTTCTCCCAATGCTGCTCCCATGACGCAAGTAAACAAACACTACTTTTGTTCCCTTTCACCCCCACGCCCAAAAGTCACAAATGTCTTTTTGATGGATTGCCTCCTGGGGGTGTGCTGCCGCCACAGCTGGCTTCCTTCCTGGCAAGCTGCCTCCTGGTAACCATCAATGGGCTGAGCAAGAGGATACGTGGGTACAGAGTGGTGAAATAGGGCTGTGACTATAATTATGTGACTATGATCATCATCATTTCCAAACTGCATGTCGTGAACACAGGTTGTATTGGGGATGGTGGGGATGGAGGGGATGACTCATTCATTTCTATTCAGGAACTAGTTATCAGAGTTTACCATTTCCAAAGGTGGTATTTGACTGTGCCTTGAAGGACTCTAAAACGGAGACAGGGCAAGGGACAGTGGAGATGAAAGGAGGCAGAGTAGAGTCTTCCCGTGCTCAGAAAATAATGAGAGATTAACTTCTGGTTTAGCTGTATCATCATCCCCTCCCTCTTGGTTTTCTTTTAGAGACCTTAAACCCAAACTAGAAGATACACGTGTTTCCTTATTTTAAGGACATTTTTCTAGATGCAGATTCTGAAATGAAGATTTGTTTCATAAGGGGGTAGAGGAAGATGGATGGTGGGTAGGGAAGGGGGAAGTCCAAGTAGGGCTATGATTTTAGGGAAAATTTCACAAAGGTTATTTGAGCCTGATCTTTCAGCAGAACTCTGGAGTGTGAATTACACCACCAAGTTTATTCCAAATTGAGGTGATGGATCTGGGCTTTCACTCTCCTTTGCCAGTCAGTCGTTGGGTAGGGGTGGCGTAGGGATATATAAGCCCTCAGGTGCTTCTGACTTTCAAGCTCAAAGGCAAAGAGGCAGTCTTTGGAGAGAGTCACAGGTGTGAACACAGAAACAAAACACACAGAAGCCAGGGGAAAGAAGGGCACACCAAAATGGAAAAATGAACCAGAGAGGATCTGAGTAGTGCAGGGCAGTGTCTCCTACGCTCCTGGTGAGAGATGCTGGATCCTTTAGCTCAGGGTTGTTCTGTAGCTTTCACTGCTATCTCAGGAAGCTATCAGAATCTGGTTTTGTGAGAGTCACACTGGGACTCAAACTCAGTACAATCAGTACATACAGAGCATAAGTTACAATGTGCACTTGGAAACTGACCTGACCAAAACATTTCAAGGAATCTGGAAAACCATTAGATTTATTGGTATTGGTTTTGCCACTTTCTCTGCATCCCTGATCCAACAAAGTTAGTTTTCTCCACCTGCTTTAGCTTCACTAATCCTTTAAATTCATAAACACATCCTCCTCTGGAAAGGCTTCCCTGATACAGTGAGGTGGTATCACCATTGCCTGAACTCCTACCATTTAATGGGTACTCAGAATCTACCCCACGTTATTCACTTTTATATACACCTTTAATTTCCCCAATAGACTACAAGATCCTTAATGGGCAGAAGACCTAAACAGACATTTCTCCAAAGGAAGACATACAGATGGCCAACAGGCACACGAAAAGATGCTCATCATTGCTAATTATTAGAGAAATGCAAATCAAAACTCCAATAAGGTATCACCTCACACTGGTCAGAATGGCCATCATCAAAAAGTCTACAAATCATAAATGCTGGAGAGGGTGTGGAGAAAAGGGAACCCTCCTGCACTGTTGGTGGGGATGCAAATTGGTGCAGCCACTATGGAGAAGAGTATGGAGGTTCTTTTAAAAACTAAAAATAGAACTACCATACGACCCAGCACTCCCACTACTGGGCATATATCTGGAAAAGATGAAAACTCTAATTCAAAAAAAATACATGCACCCCAATGTTCATAGCAGCACTATTTACAGTAGCCAAGACATGGAAGCAACCTAAATGTCCACTGACAGATGAATGCATAACGAAGATGTGGTGTATATATACAATGGAATATTACTCAGCCATAAAAAAGAATGAAATAATGCCATTTGCAGCAACATGGATGGACCTAGAGTTTATCATACTAAATGAAGCAAGCCAGACAGGGAAAGACAAATATCATATGCTATCACTTATATGTGCCACCTAAAAACTGATACAAATGAACTTATTTACAAAACAGAAACAGACTCATAGAGATAGAAAACAAGCGTATGGTTAGCAAAGGGGAAAGGGGTTGGGGAGGGATAAATTAGGAGTTTGGGATTAACAGATACACACTACTATATATAAAATAGATAATCAACAAGGACCTGCTGTATCACACAGGAAACTATACTCTATATCTTATAATAAAATATAATGGAAAAGAATCTGAAAAAGAATATATATGTGTGTGTGTGTATATATTTACATAAAACCGAATCACTTTGCTGTGCACCTGAAGCTAACACAACATTGTAAATCAACTGTATTTCAATTAAAATATAATAAATAAAAATTTAAAAAAAAATAAGATCTTTGAAAGAAAGCTCAGTTACCACCTCTGCTCAAGTAGCACATTGCACTTGTCCCATTTGCCTCAGGCAATATTTATGAGGACATAAAGGTATTTGGGGTCAGTAAATGTAAAAGAACTATATAGTATGAGGTGATGTGTTTATTAACTCGTAAATATAACGTCATTCATCCATATGAAATTGCTTCTTTCTCTAAAGGAAAAAGTAGGAACTGGCTAATTTTTTGGAATTTGTTTTGCCAGCTGCTTTCTTGCTTTGCAAGTTTTCTGCATTTTGAAAAAATCAACCTAGTTGCTCATCAAATTGCTGTATAGTTTTATGTGTTATACTTTCTCATTCCCTTGTTCCACCTCCGAAAAGATGGAAATACATTTTGGGGAATGAGAAGGGAGATAAGCTAAGTTTATTTAATAAGGACTAGTGAAAAGTTAGCCAAAAGATTTCCCATCTAGGTCACAAAAGTATGATCTCCTGCAAATAACTGAACGTAAAAGACTCATCAGATGGCCAGCAAGTAACTGAAGATGCTTACTGTATAAAAATATTGAGTCATGACGTTGTACACCTAAAACTAATATAATATCGTATGTCAATTATAATTCAATTTGTAAAAAACCCTTGCTCTAAAAATCAGAAAAAGAAAGAAGACTTGAGGAAATTCAGATTTGACAATTCTGACCCTTGGGAAATCAAGTCCCCAAGGAAAGGTGCTGTCAGAGATGTGAACAAGGCCATTGACAATGTAATCACTCCTAGTTCTTCAGTCCTTTATCCATTCGCTCACTCTCTCAACATTCCCTGAGCATCTAGTATGTGCCAAAGGCTGTGTGAGGGGCTGAGCAGAACCTCATCAGGCTTCTAACTGAAAGTTTGAATCATTTGTGGACCTGGGCAGTTACTGAGATCACAGAGCAGGGAAGCACATCCCATCAAGGTAACACCAAATTGAACAAAGCCACCTTTTCAAGGCTACCTTTTAATATCAGGTTGACCAGCTCTTTCTATTTGCCCATCGGCTAAACTTTAGAAACATTCCTCTCATCGCTGATCAGGCCAGTCACCCCAATGATCGCCCAGTATATAGTGCACAAAGGGTGTCTTTGTTTTGCTCAGTGTGAATTCAGAGGCAAGCCCAGAAAACAGTGAAACAGCCAGGACGGAAATGAGGTATCTTTGTGACAGTAAGCTCCTTCTTTGGCCCCCATTATCGAGATCAACATGACTGAGTCACCAGTGGATGAAATCAGTGAGTGTTTTACTCTCCCTACCCAGAGTCACTCACTGAGTCAGTGAGTAAACTGGGATCAGAACGCAGCCTTGTCCTGCGGAGGCTGAGCCGTCTGACTATATTTGTCCAGGGTCTCATGATCCTTAGCGCTTTTTGCTCTGCCCTCTAATTTGCACTGTGACTGCTGTAATATCTAAATGGGAAGTTGCCAGCTAAAATGGTCATTATCCAAGAAATCTATTTAAACATGTTTATAAGGTCAAACGAAGTGGGTGGTGGATAAGCTAGACAGAAAACAACGAAAGCTTTGGCTCAGTGTAGCCAGCGAGGCTAAAGCTAAAGAAAGCAGAGGTTTAATGTCAAACCAGCACGTGATGGGAAAAGGCAACCTCACCAAAATTATATCTAAATGCAGGAATGAGCTGTTAAAATATTCAATGAAACAACTGATTTCTAGTGAAGAAGCTGAATAATGGATTTGGCCTATTGTAACTCAATGGGTTGACAGTTGGAGGCAGTATGTCAATAGGGCGCCAAATCCAAACTTTGGAAATGATCTTTACATTCATAATGCACTCCAACAAGAAGAGTTGGAATAATTAGAAAGGCTGCCCAGAATCAACCAAATAATCTTTGATGGACTTAATAGGTAGTAGTGTAGGACCAGAGGGAAATAAGGAAACTGGGGGAAAACCTAACATCCCTCGGAGCCAAGGCTGGGCTTCCTGTACATTCAAGACTTTGAAGAATAGCTTTCAGCCCCAACAAAACCCACAGCTCACAGTTTTGAGACAACCACCTCATTATGTGACCGCTCAGGCTCTGCTCAGCTGTCTTTGAACATCAAAGACGAAGGACGATGGAGGGGGGGAAAGAAACTCTTCCCTCATTCCTCTTTTCTAAGAAACATGGTTATGAGTTGGGAGTCTTCTATTGACAAAGAGGAGTGTAGCATCTGAGAATGCTTTGTACACCTTTTGCGCGAGCTTGGATGCTAGTTCATAAAGAGAAGTGAGCAACTACATAGATTCTATGCAACTAAAAGAAATTCAGTTTTGGTAAAGAAAACCAGCATGGTTGCCACTGGAAAATTTGACACACGTGGGCATGGAGTAATTAAATCACAGAGGAGAGTTAGTATTTCTTTTCATTATAAATGAAATTCATTTAATGAACTCCTTTCCGTACAAAATTCACTGAGCAATATTATTTCTTCCTGGAGCTTGAGGTGGTGTGGTTTGGGCTAAAGCTGCACACCACTTGTCATATATTCCTTCTATTATACCACGAAACTAAGCGTTTTTTGTCCCTTTTTTCCTGGTCCGAGTCCTGGCCCTCTTCTCATTTCTAATGAGTCCAGAAGTGATTTATACAGGTCGTTGATATAAGAAAGAAAAGGAGGGAGAGAAAGAGTGGAGAATATTGGAAAAGAAGTTAGGGAAAAGGGGGCAAGTAAAAAGAAGGGAAAGATTTCAAAATGACCAGAGAGAGACGGAGGATATGGGGAAGAGGGTTGAAAGTAGCTTTGATATACTGAAGCAATGGATCTTTGTACAGCTGTGCTGGTCAATATGGCAGCCACTAGCAAGTGTGAGCATTGAGCCCTTGAAATGCAGCTGGTCTGAAGTGCAATGTGCTGTCAGTAGACAATACACACCAGATTTTATAGATTTTATGCAAAAAAAAAGAAAAGATTGTAAAGTATCTCATTAATATTTCACATTGATTACATTTTGAAATGATACTATTTTGGATATATAGGGTTAAATAAATACATTATTATTAATGTTAATTTCACCTGTGTCTTTCTACTTTTTGAATCGTGCCTACCGGAAAAATCGAAATCACGTGCGCGGCTCACGCTGTGTTCCTGTTACACTGTGCTGTTCTCCATCTTCGTGGGAACTGGTAGAATAGCATTCCAGATCCTTCACCGTCTCCGCCACAGCCACCCCCAAACTCTTAGCCCCAAATTCAAGTCCTGACACAATTATAAACCCTTCAACAGCAATGTTGATGCCTGAAGTTTCTTTCTGGAGGCAGGTAACGTGTCTAGCAGCTTCTAGTTTGGAGGATGCAGGTCCATGGCTGACACGCAGAGGCTGTCGGGAAAGGCAGTGCCCAGCCCCCACCCCGTGGAGTTTCTGACTGAGCTGATGCACAGCTCTCAGTCCTGCTGTGCTCTTGAGGACTCTCCCCACTCCAGCCCCAGAGGCCCCTTGCACAGCGGAGTTTTTTGTCTTGCCCATAGCACTCTTGTCACGATATTCTCTCCCCCAGTTACCTTTCCAAGAATTTATCTTTTTTTTCAATTATAGGTACTTTCAGCACAGTTTTGGGCAAACCATAGAAATCTCCAACTCAGAGAGCACAATATATCAAAGGAAACACAGGCCTGGTCTAGAGTATGTTTAGCGGACCATGAACCGATGGTGATTTAGGTACCAAAGATCTGAATAACAAAAGGCTCTATGTGGAAGGAAAAATGAAAGAGAAAGAGGAAGGAGGAGGTAGAATTGGTAAAGCAAGTACAATCCAAAGACTTTAGGAAGGAGGTAGCAGCTGTCAATCGTTTTGATTTATTGGGTGGGTCCTATCTCTGTAAAGTCACAACAAGTCACAGACAGCAGGGGACTGTCCCTGGCAGTGTCGCCACCACAAGTTCAGCCTACCTGTTTCCAGGATGCTTGCAGCTATGGCAGATCCTAAACCAGTTTTCGAACACGAGTACGAGTATCAGAGTGGAAATTCTCCACCGCTACTGGAGACGTAGCACAAATCATTTGCCTCAGCCAGGATGGGGCTGTAGCATCAGGGTTTGGAAGAACTACTCATCAGGCAGGAAGCTCATCCTTTGCACTGAGCACTTTCCACTCACATCGTGCTTCTCGTGCTGAAGTTTAGGCTTTATGTGAAAAGACCCATCTCCTCACCCCAAACCTGCCAACTCAGCTGAGAGCTCAAATGATCCAACAGTTTATGCTGTAACTTGATACAACTATTTACACTGCATCACAGATAATTCCATATCTGAGCTAAATCTAAGCAAGGGTATATGAGAAAAAGATACATATTTTCATGGTCATCCCTGGAAGTTTGGGGAATGATAATCATCTACTTTCTTCAGCTCTCTTTTCTGTCACGCTCTATCATTATGACTTGGGATTGGGGTATGTCTGGTGACTGTCAAGCAAATATTAGCATGAAAGCCCAAAGAAATCTCTTCCGCCAGCTTCTCACTATTCACCCAAAGTAGAAAGGCTTCTATGACTTTAGACTGATAGCTGTCCGCTGGGTTGTCAATGTCTCTTTTTTAGGCCCGTGACATGAGAACTCATCCTTTTCGTAAGTGCCCAAAGGAGGGCATTGAGTTTCCTTCTACACTTAAAATTTTGGCCCTGATGTACCCGAATTCAGGATTTTGGTACAGTAATGTGGCCGAGGCTGTCTACTCATTATCTCTTTCCTTCTTACCAAACTAACCCTAATTTTATTCCAGAAAGCAATGTGTCCAACTGAAAGAATATATTTCTCAGCCTCCCTTGCAGTTAGGATGGCTTCTGAGATGTAAGTGGCATTTGTCAGGTGGGACTTTAAGGGAAACTCCTTAAAAGAGGGACAAGCAGGGCTTCCCTGGTGGCGCAGTGCTTGAGAGTCCGCCTGCCGATGCAGGAGACGCGGGTTCGTGCCCCGTTTCGGGAAGATCCCACATGCCGCGGAGCGGCTGGGCCCGTGAGCCATGGCCACTGAGCCTGCGCGTCCGGAGCCTGTGCTCCGCAAATGGGAGAGGCCACGACAGTGAGAGGCCCGCATAACGCAAGAAAAAAAAAAAAAAAAAAAAAAAAGAGGGACAAGCAGCTTGTACATGCCCTTTTGTCCTTTCCTCCCATCTCCCTTTTACCTTCTTCCTGTCTAAAACCTAGAAGTAATGGCTGGAGCTTTAGTAGCCATCTTGGACCATGCAGTGACCCTGAGGATGTAAGGCAACCCCTAAGGATAGTCAAGAAGAAAGATAGTAGAAGCCTGGAACACTGATGATCTTACAGTCATCCATCACAGCCCTGTTAAGACCTCCTTCACCTTTTACAGAAGAGAAAAAGAAGCCCCTATCTTAAGCCACATTGTATATTCTTTATAAGCTATCCAACCTAATTCTAACTGCTACATGAAGAAAGAATTCTAGGTCAATTTTCCAGAAAGCAATTTCTGTAAACTCATTCATCAATTTAGTAATTTGCTAAATTATCTGTTTGCTTAAAACTCGTTTCTAGTAATTACTTATGAAGTTTATGCCAATTTTTATTTTGCTGGAGGCTTTTCAAAATCACTGTATTTTGGGGTATGGTAATTTCTTGCTAAGTGTTGAACATATAATGAATTTCAAGGATTTTATAAACAATAAAGTAGGTCTCTTTCTTTTAAAAATGTTTAACGTTATGTCTACCACCTTTCCTAAAGTCACAGAGAAATAAAAGCTTAGAGTCATAGGTGAGAATTAGGAAACTGTGACTTGGAATACCTTTATATGTATCCTCTGAGCACAAACCCCCGCTGTCCCTGTAAGTGCTGAAGAAAACATACACTTATGCACACACAGACACCTCAGACCCACATGTAAACTCCACATCTAGATTCATACAGGCTTGGTTTGTCCATATGACAAAAGAAAGTTTCTGCTTCATCTATGACAAACCAATTGCATTGAAGGGAAAGTCATCCCATTCATAAAAGAAATATTCACCTTTGGAGAAGTGCTCAGAAGTAGCAGAAACCTGAAACACACATGAAATTGACATTCAGTAGAATGGCACTGACAAATGTGTGCATTAAGGAGGAAAGATAGTGAATCCTGCTGA